>NC_135663.1:45511904-45746904 GCF_964188315.1 Podarcis muralis | reverse complement strand
AACATAAGGTCTGGTAGTGCAGTGGCTCCTTGGATGGAAGAGGACTACTGTTAGAGAGAAAAAGGCTCCCCCTGTCCTTTCTTCAGAATTAAAAAGAAGAAAGACTAGGAGCAGCCCCAGATACTTTGCTTCTTGAAGCAGAGCAGCAAATGATGCCCCTTTCAAAGTGTTTAAGACCCAAGGCCAGCCAAATTATTTTGGATCTTGAGGCAGACCCTTCTTCCTCCCTTGCAGTAAAAATACAATAATAACAAATTAACTTTTTGCTGCCTTCTCATGACATTTAAAATCTGCTGTCTGAGGCAGCCGATTAACATTGCCTAATGGTAGGGCCAGCCCTGAAGAAGGCAGTGCCTTCACTCTCCTTCTTCTTGGGGCCATTGGAGTTGAAGTATAATTCCCATTATCGCCAGTCATTGGTATTATACACTGGGGAGGATGGGAGCTATAGGTGGGAGCCCCCACAGAAGACACCACAGCAACAAACTGGACAACATCTTTAACTGCTGAAAGAATCATGGGGAAAGGAAGAGAAGGCCAGACTGGTCTTTCTCATCTAAGCAGCCACTGCAGAGCTGGTGCCATCCCTGTTTGCCTAGCCTTAGTCACAGAGTAAGTCTTGGGCCTGAGGGGCAGGTGGTCAGGCGAGGGACAGGTGCAAGCAAAAGCAGAGCAGGCAGTCCTCTTGAGTTCGGCTGCGTTTCCTGCCCCAATTCTCCTTGAAGGAATCAAGCAGAGGGCAACTGACTATAAGGATCTCATTTAATTTCCTACAACATCCTAATTGGCAAAGAAATCCAGCCAGAAGGATTGACACCTTTGAACAACGCAAGCACGCAACAACCTTGACCATCACTAAGAAAAACCTATCAAACTGAATATGTTGCTCTTAGGCATACTTAATTCACTGTTATCCTTGGATTCTCTCTCTCTCTCTCTTTAAAATCTCCATAAGGGAACAAAAGCAAACAAACAAACAAAGAATTGTTATGGCTCAATGGAAAGTGTGTGCCAGAATCTACAATTGCTCTCAAATCCATTTTAATGAGAAACTCCCAGCCTGTAATACACTCTAAACAAAATTTAATTGCCTGCTTAGTTTTCTTTATTTTCGTAAAATGGCCTCCAAAACTGCCACGCTTCATGCTGCCAGTTCTCCATAATTAATATACAGAAGTTGTCCTTCTCCCCCTGTCCCTCTCCATCTAGAGCAGTGGCCCGCTGAGACAAGGAAGGGAAGTGTGTTTACCTTGCTGGCAAAAGAGAAAATGCTCCTTTAATAGTGGGAGGAAGAAGAAAGGAGAGGTAGGCCAGAAGCCAAACGTGCTGTATACACTTGGCAGGCACCTCAGTCCCCAGAACTCTTCTTTTCCACATACTCCATAAAGCAGCAATACTTTTAATATGAAAAAATACAGAAATGCAAAAGGTGACCTTTCAAGAATATTGCAAATTATAACACTAAGGGTTAACTCTTCTGGGAAACTGCTAATAGCAGAACAGATAATCTGGATAGATTACAAACCAGAGGGAAAGAGTTTGATGAAAGTTCCTTCTTAGTTGCATTCTTGGTGAAAATCAATATAGGATTTAAAGAAAGATAAATGAATCAAGAGCAGTGATTATGGACCCTAGTGATCATCTGACTAAAACATTATTAACCCCTAGATTTATTAGACTAGTTTCAGAGACCAGCTCCCTTCATATTTATAGTGAATAATCATTCTTATGAATCAAAACTGCACATCTGTAAGTCCCTGGTGCCTCTTTTTGGTACAATGCTGCCCTCCTGTGGAAAAGAAAGCCATACCATAGCTCTTGAAACTGAGTGCCATATTTCAGATTGGCACCAGCTCTTTTGTATGGGTTTCTATTCCAAGTTTTTGGAAAACACATCAAAATCTGGTAAAATGATGCCGTGACAGCACTAATGCTGGAGGGAGACGCAAAAGCAAATGCCTCACTGGAGATACCCACAAACTTCTGACCGCATCTGCACTATACATTTAAACTAATATCACACCACTTTAAATATGCATCGCTCCCCCAAAGCATTCTGGGAACTGCAGTTTGTTAAGGGAGCTAAGAGTTGTTAGAAGCCCCCTATTTACCTCCCAAAACTAATTCCCAGAGTTCCCTGGGAAGAAATCTGCAAAAATAAACTTTCACCCCCTAAAATGACATACCCTAATCCTACGGCATTCTCTCTGTACTGGCCCAGATCCCTTGGCAATCCAGACTCTAAATTTCTATCCTATTTCAGGCTGGAGTTCACAGGGCTGGGCTGACCAAGGTTTGCAAGAGTCCATGCAAAGCCACCAGTGTCCAGGACCACAGAGTCATGATGTCCCCACAGGTTACTTACATTTATACCAGCAGGAATTAGCAATCAGACAATAAGCAATGCTAAGAATCAAAGAATGCCTTGTTGTTGTTACAAAAGACAAAGAGTGATAAATTATATATATATATTAAACAGGGACTAATCTGCAGGTTGTTACAGAAACATTTCATGGAGCTACTGTTGAGATGAATGTAAGAGATGTTATGTGCCTCTCCTGCAGCACTAACTAATCCAACTTTTAAAGCAACAAAGGCAAAAGGAAAGCTTGAAACTTGAGGTGGGTAAGGGAAGAGGTAGAAAGCAGACTCAATGAGGGAGCTTTTTGGCTTTCAAATCCTTAAGTAAAGTTAATGAGTGCTAATGTGTCCGCTGGTGGTGGCAGTGCCTCAGGCAGGTGTTTCAAAAAGGCCAAATCAGAATTTGTCCATGATGGCTTGATTAGCTGAAGAGGTCAAACAGAGAGGAAAGTATTTGCAGAGTCCTGAAGTCTCACACTACTGAGGAGAATCCCTCCTTGTGGATTAGTGTCGGCAGAGATCAGGGGACAGTATGCTGCAGCTTTTTGCCTTGTGTGCTTTGCATACATTCCTGGGCAAGGGATCCAAAGGGTCGGTGCAGGAATCACAGCTGAAGAATCCATGAAAAGGTGGCCATCCAATCACTGTTTTTAAAACCTCCAGTGAAGGAGAGTCCGCCACCTTCCAAGGTAATCCATTCCACTGTCAAAAAGCTCTTACCATCAGAAAGTTATCCCTAAGGTTTAGTCGCAATCTCCTTTCCTATAACTGAATCCACTGATTTGGGTCAGGAGCAGTAGGAAACAAGCTTGCTCCATCTTCCATGTGGCAGCCCTTCAGATATTTGACTATGACTATCATATCACTTCTCAGTCTTCTCTTCTCCAACTCCCTCAACCATTCCTCGTAAGGCTTTATCCTTTATCCTCTTGGCTGCCCTCCTGTGTACATGTTCCAGCTTGTCAATATTCTTCTTAAAGTTCTGGTGCCCAAAACTGGACTCAGGAGTCCTGGAGATTTCCAAGTCAAGGTACTAGGGCAGGGCAGGGCCACCCATGAGGCAAGGAGAGGGGGGGCCTCAGGCAGCAGGATTCACAGAGGCAGCAGATCCCGATGTCAATTACTCATTACTCCCTTGTTCCTGATGTAGATCTTCACTCGTCTCTTCTTCCTCGGGTGTGGTGGGGTGCCATTTTGGGGTTCACCTCAGGCACCAAAATGTTGTTTTGGGCTGCCCTGTACTAGGGTTATACCTGTGAGGTTGAGCTCCTTGGTGAAAGGTGCTTTGGCACCAATGAACAACCTCCTGATGATGCACAGCTTTTCCCTGAAGAAGAAACCTACTTTAGGTAGGAAATACCTGACTTAAGCTTCTTTCCTTTCTCCATTCCCCAAGCGAGTTACCCACTCTGTCTCCCAGCAAAGTGTTATGAACTTCTTGATGCCTTCCAATCTAATTTGGCTTCCTGCATGTCTATCTATCTAGTGCCTAGTGCCCTCCCTTCCCCTTATTTGACATCAGCCTCTTTTTCCCTTCTTCCAGCCTCCTCATACAGCCAGCACGTTGTTCCTCCTTTCAGACCAGATCCCCTCTATCCTGATCCCATCTGTCAAACCAAATAATTTCTAGTCCTGACTGAATGTTTCCTCTGTGCATAATGTTCTAATTTCAGAAATAAACTGTTTATTGAATTAGTCTGGCACTTGCTCCTCATATTGTCTAAAGTAAAAAAAAGTCCATTGTTCCTCATGCCCGGCTCAACAATGTCTTTCGGCTCAGGTCTCAAGAACATATTCCCCCCTAACATGGGTAATCACTGATAAATGTGAACAAAAACATGTGGTAAAAGTGCCTGTTTGCATCTCAACATTTGATCTGGCAGTATCATTTTTTGGGGAGAATCAGTTCTACTAATCTACAAAAGCAAACGAGCTCTTGCTAGTTACGGTGGAAGCAATCCATCCAATATATCTGCATATGCAAAATGATCGATACCACAAGCTTTTCATAAATGTAATGTGATAGTTTGCATGCTCTCAGATGCCTAATGGGGAAAAGAACATGTTACATATCGATTTAATAGGTGTTAGAACTCTCAAGTGCATTGTAGAGGATTAAAGCTATGCAATTTCCCATTTACATGATGGCTATATGCAATTTGTGCTTTCAGGGAAGTAATTTAATGAAGCTGCTGTTTTTATATCTGATAGGCAATTCAGAAAGAAGTAAGAAGAAGGAGCACTGAGCAGTGGGCCTATGATTTAGAAGACGGGGAACTCTGCTAAACAAACGCACAAGAGCAGAACAATTTATGGCCTCATTACTGTCACTCACGGCCAGGTCTTAAATTCATATGTATGTGCAAAGTTCCACAAAGGCATATATAATGATTCACTGTTTCTTAAAGTTGTCATACTGTTATAACACTGTAGTGTGTCTATTCAGGACAGCAAGGTGTGAGATATGCATGTGGTACACCCATAGTTTAGAGGGCTTCTTCTTTTCAGATTTAGTGCACTCCGTAAACATAGTTTCATATAAAAAAAATGGAAGTCCAGAATTATTTCACACACATAAATCTTCCATTTCCATATCCTCTATCCATGAAAAGCATTCTAGTGAATCTGGATAATCGAGTCTGCTGGGAGTGTAAATTTCTTTCAGCTTTAGTGAAACTCCAGCATTTTACTGCCTTACAATTTTATTAGCACATTCCAAAATCTACATAAAATTTAATTGTTCCTTCACTAATACTGTGATAAATATTTGGGACGGCCTAATAAAATAGCTTGCAAATGGCAATTTTACCTTCTGTTCTGCAATGCTATAATTACTTCCCCTAGGAGTTCAGCCCAGCCCTTTGTCAACTGATAGCTGCTGTTATTTTCAAATGAAACGGTAGAGATGGATGCACATGGGGAGAGTTTTTAATCATACACCTAAAGCAGCAGCAAATTTCTTCATGAATCTATCATTCCATGACTTATTTTGGAATTCTCAAAATTGCTGGGGCATTCCGATTGTGATATAGACAAAAGAAAATACTATTGCAGAACAAAAGGGTGACCAATTATAGATAATCTCCACAGCAGTCATCTAGCTTCAAAACATAATTGGCCCTTTTCATCATGTATAGAACATATCTGTCATCATGTACCATTACTGCAGCATAGAATTCTATTATTTTTATCTTTCCTTGTAAGGTTCTTTTTCTTCAATCATTTCCCCACCTTAGTCCCTTTTCTTGTGACACAACTATAACTAATACCCAGCAGAATCAGGTTCAATAGGCACAGAGACTGGAATGTAAGTGGCCTGAGTTTTAGTGAGGAACGGGAACAATACAATTGTCAATCCAGTTTAGCTTCCTGGTTTTTGCCAACCCTGCCAATTCTTAGGGGTGGGCTTTCCATCCTTCGCTCTAGGTAAGTTGGCTTGTCAGGGCTCCTGCATATTAACTACCTTTGCATGAAACCCACAGAACGTATAAAAAATGTTTTCTCAATTGGTTAACTAAGGAGCATTTAGGCAGAAGAGCTGTATACTTTCACATTTTTGCCTTCTGCTGTCTTCCTTATAATATAATAATTGGTGTCAACTTCTTGGCCTAGCCCAGCATGAGTGATGGACATCGCCAATGGCAAATGGTGGGACTTGTTCCCTGCCTCTGTTTTAGAAACATCTGCCTGGCGATTCTTAGAAACAAAATACTGAGCCAGATGAATCTTGATCTGATTGATCAGGCCCATTATATCCTTAATAGTTAGACAATTCAGTGCATCCTATTCTGTACTCTCTGCAGATCCACAAGAATGAAGGCAAATTGAAAGCTCAATGTTATGTTATTTTCACTAATATATGCATTTTATCCATACTATATCCTAAGATGATAACCGCAATGCAGAATTTGGAGAAGTACATATTTCAAAGTATGGCTCTATTTCTGCTCATATATTGTTTCAGGAAGAGAAAATTAGGTACATAAGTTCATCTATAAATGCAAAATGTATCAGATTTCACACCTATCCCTTACTGACACATAGATCTTCTTCTGTTTTGTGTAAAGTGGGCCACAGTTTTCTCTTGCTGGATTATTTCTCGTGAAGGCAGGAGATACAATTTAATTGAATTGTGCGTTTGCTTATCCCTCCTGTTCAGGAATACCAAATTTAAATTATATGGGCCAGTGGAAACCAGTTACTTACAGAAGAGTCAAATAAACTGCAAGATATTGCCAATACAATACAAAACAAAACAAAACACCGAAAGAGAAATCAATGAGCAATCATGCAGAAATAAATTAGGATCAACTTGAATCTAGCTTTATATTAAAGCCTGTGAAATTCTACTTCTGCCAACCAGACAGTTACATTTCACAGTAATTATATATATGCATGTATGTATTTCTATTTTCACATGGAATCAGCTTCAGAGTCAGTTCTTGACTCAATTCACATGCTAATTGTTTTACCACTGGACACAGTGAGGGAGAGTGAAAAGATTGCATGTTGTTTCTAACAAGTCTTAGCCACAAAGAACCAAAAATCAATTTTTAATTAGTGAAAGAACTTCAGAGGCCATGCTGAGTTCTGATCTCAATTCTGCTGGATCTAATTGCAATGGTATAGCTGGCATCTGTGGGAATACACTGAAGCTGTGTGCCCCTGTTTCTAGCACAGAGCTGTAGTGGTACATTTGCTTAAGTGTGAAACTTGTGCTCAATATCACATTCAGATTCCAGATTTCATTTAGATTTCAAAAGGTATTTGGTGAAAGGAAGAAATAAAATTTCAAATAATAGTAATAGTAATAATTCCCATGAGCTTTTCATATGAATATGAAATTATTTGGGTAAAACCATTATTTTAGATCATAGGTAGGCAAACTGAGGCCCAGGGGCTGGATCTGGCTTAATCGGCTTCTAAATCCGGCCCGCGCACAGTCCAGGAATCAGCTTGTTTTTACATGAGTAGAATGTGTGCTTTTATTTAAAATGCATCTCTGGGTTATTTGTGGTGCATAGGAATTTGTTCATTTTTATTTTATTTTTCAAAATATAGTCCGGCCCCCCCACAAGGCCTGACAGACAGTGGACCAGCCCCCTGCTGAAAAAGCTTGCTGACCCCTGTTTTAGATAATGGATCTTCATGCTGGAAATGATAACATTTCCACATAACCCCACTGCAAAGGTTATGCATGGACCTATAACACAAGCCTCTTAATTTGATAGGATCAGTCATGTTTATCTGCTGCTAGACCATTGTGTCCTATGTTCTCTTCTTGCTTATTCCCCTCGACACTCTAAATTTCTTAGGAAGCTGTACTGGCTTTCCAAAGTCAAATGGGACCATTTGCTTAGACACCACAACCAGCAGCTATAACTTAAAAGTCATGCTAGATATCTTTCCTCTTGTGTGTGTGCACGCCCACATAGAGATTTGCTACATTTAACAGCCTTTGGAATAAGAAGGGAGATGACTGAGGTGATGGATGGCAGGATAAATTGATAGATAGATGTTGTTGTTGCTGCTACTGCTGTTTATTAAATTTATACAGTGGTACCTTGGGCTACAAACACCTCGGGTTACAAACACTTCGGGTTACAGACTCCGCTAACCCGGAAGTCGTACCTCGGGTTAAGAACTTTACCTTAGGATGAGAACACAAATCGCACGCCATCAGCACATTGGCAGCGGGAGGCCCCATTAGCTCAAGTGGTACTTCAGGTTAAGAACGGTTTCAGGTTAAGAACGGACCTCTGGAATGAATTAAGTTCGTAACCAGAGGTACCACTGTATGCTGCCCTTCATCACAAGATCTCAGGGTGGTTCACAGAATAAAATACAAGATAAAAACACAAGTCAATAATTCAAAAACAACAAATCAATAACATCCCCTTTCCACAGACACATTTAAAAGGCTGTAGAATATTAATCAGTGGCCGGTTAGCTCAGTTGGTTAGCAGCAGATAAACATGACTGATCCTATCAAATTAAGAGGCTTGTGTTATAGGTCCATGCATAACCAACTCAGTTAGCTGATAATGCCAAGGTCGTGGGTTCGGTCCCCGTACGGGCCACGAGGAAGCCTTTTGGGACGCGGGTGGCGCCGCGGGTAAAACCTCAGCGCCTAGGACTTGCCGATCGCATGGTCGGCGGTTTGAATCCCCGCAGCGGGGTGCGCTCCCATCGTTCGGTCCCAGCGCCTGCCAACCTAGCAGTTCGAAAGCACCCCCGGGTGCAAGTAGATAAATAGGGACCGCTTACCAGCGGGAAGGTAAACAGCGTTCCGTGTGCTGCGCTGGCTCGCTAGATGCAGCTTGTCACGCTGGCCACGTGACCCGGAAGTGTCTGCGGACAGCGCTGACCCCCGGCCTCTTGAGTAAGATGAGCGCACAACCCTAGAGTTTGGCAAGACTGGTCCGTACGGGCAGGGGTACCTTTACCTTTTACCTTTTAGAATATTAATCAGCCAAAGCTCTGTGTATTATCCAAAACTGCATGCAAAAAATGTAATTTATTAGGAGAATTCTGCATAAAAATGCTGAAGAATTTTCATGCCTGCGGATTTTAAAGAAACGTGGAGAGCCGAATCTAAGTTTGGAAATATGAGAAATGGAAAAGAACCCAAGACGACCCATTCTGCCTCCCTTAACCACTGCTCATTTGCTGAGAGAGGATAGTTAAAGAGGCAGTAACTGTGAGGAAGAGGAGCTGGGCTTGAGGGTTCCAAGGATTGGCAGCGGGCCCCATGCAGCCTATGGACCTTGGCAGATGCCCAGCAGTGCTGACTTCTGAGGCTGGTCCTGGTATTTACCCATTGCTTTTCCCATAAATATTATTATCTAATTGAAATGCTATGCACACTTAACCTGGAAGTTAGCACGTTGCATTTACTCTGAGTGAACAAGTATAGCATTGTGCTATAAAGGATGTTGACTTAAGCAATTTGAAGAAAGTAACAAAACATTTTTTTAAAGTATTATTTCCCATGTGTGTGTTTTAAATGCATACTTTCATTACAGCCCATTGGCCTTGACTGATGTTTCTGTCAAAATAAAACAGTTTGATCACGTTAACCTCACAAAACACCACATTTAGAATAGTTACTTACTGGAGTGCTGCAAATAAAAAGCTTTGGAATTTCAGGCTATAAATAATCTGGGGGGAAAGGAAGATATGAACTAATGGGATGGTCCAAGAACTGTTCCAGGAAGAAACAACATGCAGATATACCCAGTGGATCAGTTTCCTCCACACTGAGACCATTCTGAAGAAATTGATAGGTATAGTTGCCATTTACATCAATATTATGCATTATATACACAGCACATTCCTGCTCTCATAATACAGGTTATGGTTGCAAAGGACAAGCAGTGTTATGAAAACATATGCCTTCAACAGGATAGCAAATATATTATCCTAGCTTTCTGTGTGATTTTGTTCACCATAACAGTTTTTAAACAGCCACTAACAACGTTTTATAGTTCAGCCTATCTTTCAATATATCTGTTTCACAAAAGGAGATTGCATTTTAAGGCAATAAACTACACTATGCTAGTTCATTAAATCTGCTTTTATTATCTCCACATAAAGGTGTGTGTTTGATGGTAGAAACTCCCTCTTGGCAATACATTTGTGTTTTAAGGTAGTGAACATGCTTTCCGCCATAAATTGGTGAAGTTAAATATCCTTCAGCCCAGCTAGGAAGATGGTCTTCTTCTCCGGAGTGCATACATTTTGCAGTTTGTCAGCATGAAACATCCACAATTTGCTCCGCCACTGATTTTGCTATTGCTGGTTATACAAATTACAACTACAGGTTAGTGTAAATAGAGAGGTACCATACTACTCTGAGCAAAGGAAAACCTTAAGAGGTAATCACTACAAAATTAAGTAAAGACACACGAAGTAAACAACAATTTTTTAAAAACTCTATAAATAGACAGCTGGCTAATAGTTATTACATTCAATAATTTAGCACGATATGCATGACGGCTTCGACCTCCAAAATAATTTAGCGCCTTGAGCCAAGATTAAATGCAGAACATTAATTTTTCCCTCTGGTTGTCAAGCCAACCAAGAGGCCCGTCAAATCCATTTAAATAAAGCCTGCATCATGTAATAATATTATAGGGGATAAAATATTAATATGGGCTTGGAATGGAACACTGGCCAAAAAAGCTGCAATAAGGCAACTTCAATTTATTAAACTGACAATCTGACTGTCTGCTGAAAATGGAATTTAAAGATCCATCTAAGACATGCATCTTTGAAAGCCATAGATAGGCCACATTAATGACAACTTACAAGATTATTAACTGATATGCATCATTTGTATCACTATATACAGATATTACTTATCTCAACTTTGGAGCAAGTCAAAAGAAACAAAATACTTTGGCAAAATATGCAGTGGTGAGGTATCCTCTTTTTCTTGGTGAAGCATTTTTCTGTTCTGGTGATGTGTAAGTACAGTTACAACCCTAGTTTCACACTTTGCATCTGCAGTAATTGCCATTGGTAAGAAGTGCTACAGAAGTTATAAAACAGCATTTCATCAGAAGACACATACTCATTTACAGAAGGTAGAGTAAAACTCTATAACCCTTGAATCCATTTATCAAAGCAATTTCAGCATCCATTTCAAGGCTGATGAAACAAAAATAAACATTGAGCAACCAATGTTAATCTATAACTAGTCAACGCTCTGTAATAAATACAACTTTTGTATTGTATATTGACTTGCTGGGCCTTAGCAATTTCTCTGCATGCAGTTAAAGTTTACTTGTTTAAAAAGGGTAACTACCTGGTTCTTCACCACTCCAGTTGTTGTTCCCAGTAGGGCCAATATTCAGGAATGATGGGAGATGCAGTCCAACAATATAAGTGAGGGATATGGGTTTCCTATCCTTCCTACAGCACATGAATTATACACTAAAAGACTCAGCAATCATGAGTATCTTAAGTTAGATGAGTATCTGGTGCAAGGGAGCTGGGAAATACATTTGCTTGAGCCCCTGGGAAGCCAGTCAGAGTAGACTAGATACAGTGGTACCTCGGGTTAAGAACTTAATTCGTTCTGGAGGTCCGTTCTTAATCTGAAACTGTTCTTAACCTGAGATACCACTTTAGCTAATGGGACCTCCCACTGCTGCCGCACGATTTCTGTTCTCATCCTGAAGCTCTTAAACCGAGGTACTATTTCTGGGTTAGCAGAGTCTGTAACCTGAAGCATCTGTAACCTTAAGTGTCTGTAACCTGAAGCGTATGTAACCCGAGGTACCACTGTACTGCTAGATGGAACCAAACAGTCTCCGCAATGCCATATATGTTGATGGGAAATCATAGTAGAGAGGATGCATTACGCTTTGATGAAAGCAATAAAAAACCAGAAATGCAAGTGACTTGCTATCCACATGCAGACTGAGGCTGTGCTTCCTATTTCTAAGGCAGCTTGTTTTCCTTTACAATTAAAGTCCCAACCAGAAATCTCCATAAGGGCATCAAGTGGTTTGAAACAACTGCTGCCTCTCTCATCAACAAAGCTTGGCATGCATGTTCTGCTGCTGCTTCAGCAGGCTAATTACTCTACTATCAGAGAATTCTTGAGTTGCGGAAGACTGACGTGGTTTCATGTTAATTTATTCAAGGCTGAAAAGCTACATTGATCAGGCAGTTGTGAAACACTCTGACTTTTGATTTATCTTTTCCAGTTGCTGTGCTTTAATTTCCGTGTAAGGAAATGCGGGGAATACTAGAATATGCTTTCATATTTCACTTCTCTTCAACACCTAATTACACCAATACTAACAATAATTCTTATTTTGAAGTAAACCCAAGGTTACTGAAAATAGTATAATTTTTCTGTTGTTTTTATGAATTTCAAATTATATGAATGTAGTTACAATATACACGTTGAAAAATCACTAGTGTTGATGTCCAACATGAAATTCCTGTAAATGTGAAAAACAGTCACTGACTAAAATGAGGGTGTGTTTGGCTTTGGCTTTTTATAAAAAATGGTATCAGCTTTGTCATGAGCACCGTTCAGTAAGTCCCCTTCACCCCAGTTTGCATGATCAGCAATGACCAGCTCACTATATATACTTCTAGACAATCTGTTTACTGAGCATTTATTCTGATTTGTTTTTAGGGAGATTAGATAATGTTGCGTCAAGCAAGTGTTGATCCCACATTTTCCAGTGCATACTGCCATCCTCTTCCTTACCACAAAATGGCCAATTTTGTCAGGAATCACCTTTGTTGTGCAAGACCTACACATCAACTTAGTTTATTTTAGATCTGGTACTGAAAATGTATTCTTAGGCTTAACCAGCACTTAGTGACACTCTGATCTTTAATTCTGTATTTTGTTCCTGATTCTTGCTGGCAAAACTTGAGGTTCTAGTTAAATGAAAAAAGCAGATCCAGCAAACCTAAATTCTGCTCGTCTTGAAGTGATAAGTTGCTGTTGGCTATGGGTGTTTTTGTGTGGGAGAACAGCAGATCTGGGAGATGTCCAGATTTATCTACTAGACTTCTGTCAAATATCTGGGAAGATTTGTCTTCCTGCTTTCTCTAGAACAGGCTTCCTCAAACTCGGCCCTCCATATGTTTTGAGACTACAGTTCCCATCATCCCTGACTACTGGTCCTGCTAGCTAGGAATCATGGGAGCTGTAGGGCAAAAACATTTGGAGGGCCGAGTTTGAGGAACCCTGCTCTAGAGAGAGAGAGAGAGAGAGAGAGAGATGGGGCTATGAGGAGGCTATGGAGGCTAGGGAGTATGAAACAAGTTTGTGAATGGGATGCTTGGGATAATAACTTCTGCTTCATGTTATATTTTATTAGCTGTTGACTGGATTTTTTTGACATTTTGATGGGTTAGTGGCTATTTGCTTTACTGTAATGGGTGTTAACTAGGTTGTTTCTTAGCCTACTGGAAGATGCTGAATTTCCTTTCTTTGCTTTAGGCTTCAGAGTTGTTTTGAAATGCTTGGTCTAGTAGCTACGGTATAGCATGTTTCATAATTGGCTATATTGATTTCTTTGCTTATTTATTTAAACATCTTTCTAGCCTGCCTTACCTCAATCCATCATGGAACTCAATGAGGCACAGATGGGTTTGCCAAGTGCTTCCTCTCCCAACCCTGAACAGACCCACGCCGACATATGATGAAGGCCCCTCAGAAAGATGGGTTCATAAAGTGCCCTCAAACCATGCACAGGAATTTCTGTTTCTGTTTGGATTATTATAACCCACTATTTTTATGTCCCATCAGAGGCATAGCAAGCCCAGGTGATACCCGGTGCGGAACCTTTTTTGTCACCCCCCCCCACACACACACACTGACAGCTTGGGGTAGACTTGGGAGTCATAGGCGGACTCCGAATATCCGCTCCCCCTTCCTACACCTCTGTGCCCCCACCCCTGCGACTCCCAAGTACCACGAGCTGTTGGGAGAAGGGAGGAGCTATGCCGCTTTGCCGGGGCGCTGGCAAAGCTGCGTCCTCTCGGGAGCTATGGCTCCCATTCGTCCCTCTCCCTCCGTCCCCTGCTCGCTGTAAAGCGGTAAAGCGGGAGCCACTTACAGCGAGCCAGGGAGGGAGGGAGACTGGGGAGGGCAGCTCACCGTAAGCAACTCTTGCTTTGCTGCTTTACAGCAAACCAGGGAGGGGGGGAGCCATGGCCGGATCCTCTACTCGCGGCTGCAGCAGCGTCATAGGGATCCTCCACTTGCAGCTGTAGCAGTGACGGAGGCATCCCACCACCGTCCGTACAGTGCTCGGGCTGCGCCAGCAGCAAACCGCTATGTACAGTGCATGTTCGGCGTCGCTACATACAGCGCATGCGTGTGACACTGCGCATGTGTTGTACGTAGTGGTTTGACACTAGCGCTGCTTGAACGCCATACAGACGGTGGCAGGATCCTCTGCTCGTGGCTGCAGCCACAAACGGAGGATCCTCCACATGCGGCTGCGGCGGCGTGATGGCTGCTCGCACCGCTGCGCCCGGGCCGGGGCAGCAGTACAAGTACCCTGCGGGGTGCCTTCTTGTCACCCTCCCAAACATGGAACCCGGGTCACACCGCCCGCCCCCTGCCCCCACCTTGTGACACCACTGTGTCCCATGCATCTCTTTTAACAAAGAAACAAAAAACGCCTTTCCTTAAACCCAGCCAAGCTGTCAAAAACAGGTTTCCACCCCATAGGGTGGAATCCATCCATACCAACATGATACTATACTGATGGTCCATTCACAAGCATCCACTGTCACCAGCAACTAAGATGTCATGCCAAAGCCTGGATGAGAGACTGGTTTCTCTACTGGACATAAGACGGCAGCATGGTGATTGCGACATTTTCGCCTCTGTGCAAATAATATCCACCTCCTGGAATCGGTAGTAGATTGAGGACAGCCTGGCAACAGGATTATGAAGGATGTGTTACTCGAAAGAGTTATTATTCCAGTCTGCTGCCAGCTGGACCTGAAGTCTTAGCACTATTCACAGCAACAGATATGCAGATTGTTCTGTAGAGTGTTTTACTGAAGGAAAAAAAGCTGAAAGGAGATTTGCCTTCTACACTGTTTTCCCATGTGGCCGTAGCAGATGTTTCTGATGTGTAGATTCATTTATAGTGTCCTTTTTGTCAGGCTGGCTTAAAGCATTACAAGCAGAATTTTAAAAGAAAGAGGTAGAAAAGAGAAGAGTAGCACTTCATATTTCATTGTAGCAGCTACCAAACAGAGATAGCTATGCTGAGATTTAGTCTACACTCTAGTTTGTTTTTCCAAAAGTGGTGTTGCTATTGCTTTCAGTTACGTGACTAATCACCTGATCAGAAAATATTAGGCATTCATTTGTTTCTAAACATAAAATCAAATGAATACACATTGAAAAGATGTTTTATGAGCAATTATTTACATCACGTGGTTGATCAGAAGTGCTTACAAGCAACGATCAAGTTACTAATGGCATCACGGCATGACAGAACTGGAAATAATCTATTGCTCCTTTGAATAGTTTTATAGAACCTAGAGAACACTGCTTTTTTGTCTGAGATAACCTATTATATTATCTAAGATAACCTATTATATTCCAGTTTGAGAAAGATGCTTAAGAATTCCTTTCATCAGAGACTATGTTTACAAATAAATTCCACAAGAATGATATAGACCTCATGCTTTCCACTAAGTTCTCTCTCTTTTTGTTAATTTTTGAAAGGTTTTCTTTTGTTATGCTGTCTTGTTATTTATTACTTGATATTGAAGTCATCATTCCAGGGTTGTTGTTTTTGGGGAGGTTTTTACTGATTAAAATAGTGGTAACCATCCTATAATTCCTTGTGTCTCCTTTAAGGGAGGTGTGGAGGGTGGCAACACACCTTCTCAGTGGTGGCTCCCAAGCTGTGGAATGCTCTTCCCAAAGAAGTTTGCCCAACCCCATCATTATTAGCATTTAGGAATGGTCTATGTGACACAATGTTTGGCTTTTTTCTATAATGCCTGTTTAAGGCAAAGTGTTTAAGGTTTTCGTTTGCCCCTGGAATTAAGCATTTTTCTTATCAGAGAAACAACAGTTATGATGCTAATACAATAATAAATAATTAAGAAAACAGAACAAATGCAAAAAAGAGATGATGATGAAAGTAAAATGAAATAATAATAATGTGCCCAATAGTGCAAAACTATTTACCCTACGATTTTAAAAAAGTGATCCCGAACAGCAGGGTATGTTTAATAATAAAAAACAGCCTTGCATGCAGTATGAAAGATATTTTATTCAGGTAGTTTTAGCAGGTAGTCTATAATAGTAAATAATGCAAATACAAACTTATCTTTAAAAGATTGTTCTGTTATTCTAGAAGTCAGGTTTCATTAACAAGGTTTGAATAATCTTAGAGCTGGAGACTGAACACTAATGCAATTCTTGTTTTTGAACACTGCTGACTATCTTATCCAAATTAAACACTTCATCATTCGTAGCTGTTCCAGTGAAAGGTTTTGCTAACACACAGCATTTTACCAATTCAAGACAAAAGGCTGGCGTGTTGATATAAAACACTGTGAACTTAAAAAAAACACCAAAAACAGAATAGACAACAATGCTAAAGAATAGGATCGTGATTGTGGGCTTTTTCTCCTTATCAAAGATTACAAGCCAGTTTCTTATCTGCAGCAAGGAAATGGGAAGAAAGACTGATCACAAGCAGTGGGGGTAGTGTCTGAAGCAGTGGCGTAGCGTGGGGGGTGCAGGGGGGGCCGGCTGCACCGGGCACAACATCTGGGGGGGGCGCTCACCGCCTCCGGAGTCGCCGAAGAGCCTCGGGCGCAGGCTGTAGCAGAGCCCCATGTCTCGCGGAACCGACGAGCTGGCAGCGGCTCTCAGCGCTCGCCGCGGTCCCCGCGCGTCAGGGCCATGGAGGGTGCACCAGGCAGCCCCTCCTCAAAGCCCCGCCGCCGCCGCTGCTGCTGCAGCTGCTGGGCCATGTTGCATTTTCCTCGCCTATCTGCCCTCCTCCTCCGGGCAAGCGGCGTCGTTTGGGCCAGTGTTTCCCAACCTTGGGCCTCCAGCTGTTTTTGGACTACAACTCCCATCATCCCTAGCTAGCAAGACCAGTGGTCAGGGATGATGGGAATTGTAGTTCAAAAACAGCTGGAGGCCCAAGGTTGGGAAACACTGGTTTGGGCGGCAGCGCCAGCGGCAACTCGTCTCAGATCACCTGACACGGACCCCCCGCCGCCGCCGTGGCTACCTTACCGTAAATACCCCAGCCCAGGCAGCAGCAAGAAGAAGCTGGCAGTGGCGGCAGGTTAGGGGTTAGGGGGCGCGAATTACTTGCCTTGCCCCGGGTGCTGACAACCCACGCTACGCCGCTGGTCTGAAGGCAAATAGGGCACAACTCACCAAGCTCAGTCTCCCCTCAGCCGGTTCCCACCTATCTACCTTCCTACTTACAACCAGTCCAGGGGTTGGCACAGCCTGTCAGCTTCCCCCACCTTCGTCTCAGTGTTTTGTTTTGTTTTGTTTTGTTTTGTTTTGTTTTGTTTTGTTTTGTTTTGTTTTGTTTTGTTTTGTTTTGTTGTATAACTCAGCAGGGAAGAGGATAGGGAGAATTAGATGGCTCTGCCTGTCATCTGCTCAGGTTCCATTTACTGTTTGGGCACCCTGCCATCCTCCCTACCAGTTCCAATGGACACCATCCACCACTGGATCACAGCACAATATTTTAAGAGTTGAATCTTGGAAGCTACCTTGTCCAACTGGCTGAATTCAGGAACTACTAAGCAGGATGCATCCACAGCATTCCTGTCACACGGTCATCTGAGCTTCTCCTTTAATACCTCTAGCAAAGGAATCCAGGGTGGTCTGTTCCGCTGTCAAAGAGCTCCTACTGTTAGGAAGTTTCGTCTAATGTTTAGCTGAAATCTACTTCCTTGCAATTTGCACCCAACAGTTCTACTCATTTGTTGGGTACAATACAGAACAAGGCTTCTCCGCTATCTGTGTGATAGTCCTTCAGAATTTTAAGAAAGCTATCATGTGTCCTCTCAGCTTTCTTCACTCCAGAGTAATCATATCCAGCTATTTCCTCATAGGACATGGCTTCTAGACCCCTCCCCATCCTGGTTACCTTCCTCTGGACTTTGTCCAGTTTCCCAGTGCCCTTAACGTGTGATGCCCTAAACTACACACTACCCTAGATGCTAGCTTAGTATGCTCATCATGACTGTTCAGCTGTGAAGGCAGGCTCAGAGCACCATGCACATACCATGACTCCTCCATATATTGTTACATACCACTGCAGTCACCAAGCAGTGAGAAATCCCAGGGGTTGCAGGTGCTTAGCCAGGGTTTGGGATCCTTGGAAGGAGACACAGTGGAGACTGTGGTGTCTTTCAAATATATGGTTTATTTGCACATATATATGATGGGGGGGGGTGTTTCTCAGCATTAGCACCCCAAAAGGTATTGCTGCTCCCATAGTCATAGTCTATTAAGCAGCAATCAAACATAGCTCTGTCTCTCCTATTGCTGCCTGCCTTAGCTCAGCTCTCTCTCACACTGCTTTTGTCTTCTGATTACCAGCCAGGTGAAGGAGGGAGCCCACCCATTTGTCTTAATGGCACAGAACAACTTCTTTTGTTATACTAATAACAGTACTTAGATGGTAACTGCAGTCATCTCACAAAGAAACTAGCCTGACTAGTATGAGATTGTAGTCCTTCCATTAGATTTTAACCCTTCCTAGATCTCAGATCCCAGGAATTAGAAGCGACTCAGGCACCATTCAGACTGACTCCTCAAACTCCCAACAATGTTATCTTTGGCTTCTGTTTTAGATCGTATGAATGTTCTCTCTGGCTTGTATCGAATCAGACCTGTTAAGTCGTGGGTTGACATAGCAGCCGGCACAGCGATCTCTTCAAGTAGCTCTTTCTTATGGTAAGCTGGAATAGAACTGACAGTGAACAGCTCAGCCGGCCTGTATTTATAGGCAGCCGGCTGTCACATTGTAACCACAACAGCCCAGAGTTCCCGCCTAAAATAACTGCCGCGGACCTGAGTGAAAACTATCTACAGACCTGAGTGAAAACTATATACAGTATCCCCCTGTTGGCCCAGGGTGAAACTACACTACATAACACCCCTCCCCACCGAGATAAGGAGTTAGTTACAATCGTAATGGTTTCCTTATATACAGCACTACGCGTAATGGTTCAATTAGGCACAAAAGCATATCGGTTACATTTCCCATACTTAGACCAACAGTGATACCTGTCCAACAACATAGTCCTTTAAATGAGTTGGGCGCTTGGAAACTCTGCCAGACCGCCGGGGACTGGTAGCCAAGTCCGGAGGGCCACACAGTTCTCGCTGAGGCTGTGGTGCGACCCTAGGTGGCGTTGGAACCAACTCCCCTGGATCCGCTGCTGTGAGTGGAGCCTCCGCAAGTGGAGTGGTCTGAGTCTGTTCTGAGACGGCTTGGTTCGGCTCCACGCTGGCAGTTTGCGAGGGAGGTGTAGGTGGGGTCTCGCCATCTGTACGTGTCTCTTCTGGAGCCGCAAGCGCAGTTGGGGGCACCTCGGTAGTGTCCAAGTCCCCAACCCTGCGCCTAAGTTGGTCTATGTGCCGTCGCCACAAGCGCCCGTCTTCGAGTGCCACCTGGTACGAGCGAGGTCCAGTGACTCCCACTACTGTGGCTGGCACCCAAGGGATGTCCCCCACATAGTTCCGGGCAAAGACCTGGTTTCCTGGGACAAATGACCGTGGTGCGTTGGCACAGCCTGGGGGTTCAGCCACGGCAAAGTCTGGGTGTAGCCGGTCGAGCGGTGACCTGAGGCGGCGGCCCATAAGCAGTTCTGCAGGACTCCTCCCTGTGGCCGCATGAGGGGTGATGTGTTGCGCGAACAAGTATTCGGCGACCCGCTCATGCCAGTCTCCCCGGTCCAGGCGCGCCAGTGCCTCTTTTGTCGAGCGCACCATTCTTTCCGCTTGCCCGTTGCTGGATGGATGAAAGGGTGCCGTTAGGGCATGGCGGATGCCCAGTCCCAAAAGATACCGCTCAAACGTGCCTGACGTGAACTGCGGTCCGTTGTCAGAGACAAGGACATCAGGACACCCATGCGTTGCAAACAGGCCTCGCAGCACCCGGATGACAGCTTCGGTAGTGGTGGAGGGCATCAGGGCGACCTCCAGCCATTTGGAATAGGCGTCCACCACTACCATAAAGGTCCGGCCGTGAAAGGGGCCAGCCAGATCGATGTGCACCCTCGACCAGGGTGTCTTTGGCGTCTCCCAGGTGTATCCCTTAGCTGCCGGTGGTGCAGGCCTCGACTCCTGGCACGCTTGACAGGCGGACACCCAGGCAGTGATGGCATCGTCCATATTAGGCCACCAGACGTAACACCGAGCCAACGCCTTCATTTTGACAATTCCCGGGTGGCCAACGTGCAGAGCCTCCAGGACGCGCTGACGGAGTCCCTGGGGAATCACGACGCGGTCTCCCCACAGCAGACAGCCGCGATGAGCTGAGAGTTCATGTTGTCTGGTTGCGAAGGGCTGGAACTCCGATGCAAAGGGCCCTTGTGGCCACCCCCTCCACACCCAGTTGAGCACCCGGCTGATGGTGCGATCCTGGGCAGATGCGGAGGCCACAGTGGCAGCCGACACAGGCGCTGCCGGAAGATCCTCAATCAGAAGGAGCGATGAAGCTGGAGCCGGGTCTTCCACAAATGCTGGAAGAGGGCAACGGCTGAGGGCGTCGGCATGGCCCATCGATTTCCCCGGGCGGTGGATGAGCCGGTAGTGGTAGGCAGCCAGGAAAACAGTCCATCGCAGCATGCGTGGTGAGAGGACCGGTGGAGTTGGACGATCACCGGCGAGGAGGCCCAGGAGTGGCTTGTGGTCAGTGATGAGGTCAAAAGTCCTGCCATAGAGGTATTCATGAAACCTCTTCACTCCAGCCACAAGTGCCAATGCCTCCTTGTCGAGCTGGCTGTAATTCCGTTCCGTCGGAGATAGTGTCCTGGAAAAGTAGGCGAGCGGTGCTTCTCTTCCATCTGGAAAACGGTGACTAAGGACAGCCCCGATGCCAAAAGGTGAGGCGTCGCAGGCAAGGACCAGCGGCCTGGATTCACTGTACTGTACCAGCACACTGTCCGAAGAAAGGAGAGCCTTGACCGCGTTGAAGGCCGCCGTCTCCCAATGACCCCAGGCCCAAGGCGTCTTAGTGCTAAGGAGTCGGTGAAGAGGCTCAGCCACTGTGGCTTTGTGGGGCAGGAACATGTTATAAAAGTTCAGCAGCCCCAGGAACGCCTGCAACTCCGTTTTGTTCTTTGGAGTGGGGGCCTGCTGGATAGCGCGGATCTTGGATGTGGTTGGATGAAGACCGGAGGCATCGATAAGATAGCCCAGGAACTCTACCTGTGGAACGGCGATCTGGCACTTCTCCCTTTTTACCTTGAGCCCGGCCTCCTGGAACCTGGTCAGCACGGCACGGAGGCGCTCGAACAGCTGCTGGTGTGAGTCTGCAGACACCAAGACGTCATCAAAATATGGTACCACGCCCGGAAGCCCTTGCAGGAGACGCTCCATAAGGCTTTGGAAGATGCCAGGAGCCACACTCACCCCGAACTGCAACCGGCGGCAACGGAATGCCCCTTGGTGGGTGACGATCGTCTGGGCTTCAGCAGTGGCATCATCGACTGGCAGTTGTTGATAGGCTTGGGCAAGGTCCAGCTTAGCGAAGACCTTACCCTCACCCAGGGAATGCAGCAGGTGTTGGACAACAGGAACCGGATAAGCGTGCTGCTGAAGTGCCTTGTTGATCGTGCACTTGTAGTCAGCGCAGATTCTCACCGACCCATCTGGCTTGACAGGCGTGACGATGGGGGTTTCCCACTTTGCGTGGTCAACCGGCTCCAAAACTCCTTGGGCGATCAGTTTGTCCAGTTGTTCGTCCACCTTAGCCTTGAGAGCAAAGGGAACCCGGCGTGGCTTTAGCTTGATGGGGGCGACTTGTGGATCCAGGCTAAAGGAGATGGGCGTACCTGTATATTGGCCCAAGGTGCCGTCAAAAACCTCGGCAAAGTCTTTGACCAGACCCTCAGTCTCTGCGTTAGAGATGCAGTTGATGCCGGCGACTTCCAGGCCGAGGGCATCAAACCAGTCTAGCCCTAGGAGGCTTGGCCGCTGACCTTCGACCACCACCAACCGGAGCAGGCCCGAAAAATCCTTGAAGGCGATCCGGAACCGGCCAACGCCTACCACGGGAATGTCGTTTCCCTGGTAGTCTCTCAGGTGTACGCGGTGAGAGTCGAGTTGCCTTTTGGACACTCTGGGTACCAGTCTTTTGATGGTGCTCCATGACACGATGGACAGGGCAGACCCGGTGTCGATCTCCATGTCACATGGAGCTCCTTCAATGAGCACCGTGACGTTCAGCTTGCGTCGCGTAGGCGAGTCGGTTTGGCCAATCGTGGTTCCAGACGGGCAGCGGCAGTTGGTGAGAGCGAAACAACTTTCCTTGGCAGACTGGAGTGAAGACTTGGACTTGCGAGTCGATGAAGGGGGGGTGTCAGACGGAGCCGATCGGCAGACCTTAGCGATGTGGCCCCTTCTGGAACACCTCCTACAGATGGCGTCTCTGAATCGACACTTGGCACGGGAATGGTTGCCTCCGCAGCCAGCACATTCCGGTTGGCCCTTGGACTTCTGTTGGAACTTCCTGCGCTCCCGCTTTGTCTGGTGCACATCATCGTCTTCACTGGAGGATGCCTCCTCACTGCTGGCCTCTTCATGATGCACCGGAACGGGCTCCCTAGCAAGACGCAGGCTGCTGGACTTGCGGATCTCCTGAGCGGAGCGTTCAGCAGCTTCTGAGGCCACAGCCTCCTCAATGGCTTTCTGTAGCGTGAGGTCTGGCTTGGCTAGGAGACGCCGTTGCAGATGGATGTCCCGGACCCCGCAGACGATTCGATCCATCAGGGCATCGTCTAAGTCTCGGAACTCACAGTGCATTGCAGCCTGTCGCAGGGCGGTGGTGTAGTTGTTGATTGACTCCCCCTCTGCCTGGTTCCTGTGGTAGAACGCATGGCGGGCAGCAATCTTGGACGGCTTTGGTGCGTAGTGGTTGCGGAGCTTCTCTTGGATCGTGTCCCATGGTGATGCCTGGACTGCTTCAGGCGCAACCAACGCTCGGGCCGTCGCAAACACCTCAGGCCCACAGAGGCTGAGGAATAGGCCCCGCTTCCGATCCTGTGATACTGCTGTCAGTTCGTTGGCTTGGAGGTAGCAGTCGAACCGAGCGAGGTAGGAGTCCCATGATTCAGAGGCTGGCGCAAACGGCGGTAGAGGCACAAGTGAAGCCATGATTCCGATGCCGGCGTGAAGGGCGATGGATGGAACACAGTGCTCTAGCCAGAACAGTCAGCTCTGAACTGGTTCTGCCCAGTGATTTCGCTCAGTGATTTCGCTCTGTGATTCAGCTCAGTGATTCAGCTCAGTTCAGAGGCTGGCCGCATCTGGCTGTGCTCTGATGTCCATCCATCCCATCCTCGTCGCCAGTGTTAAGTCGTGGGTTGACATAGCAGCCGGCACAGCGATCTCTTCAAGTAGCTCTTTCTTATGGTAAGCTGGAATAGAACTGACAGTGAACAGCTCAGCCGGCCTGTATTTATAGGCAGCCGGCTGTCACATTGTAACCACAACAGCCCAGAGTTCCCGCCTAAAATAACTGCCGCGGACCTGAGTGAAAACTATCTACAGACCTGAGTGAAAACTATATACAGTATCCCCCTGTTGGCCCAGGGTGAAACTACACTACATAACAAGACCCAAGTATGTTATCACGATGCTGCAGTCATTGAGTGTTCAACATGCAGGTGTGAACTAGCCCCAATCATCAAACCATTGTAGTATGCCCTTAATAAGTAACACAATCTTGTTTAAGGTAGTTGACCATTTACCAGCATAATCTCCCCCTCCCCCCTCCCAAGATTTCCATTTTTAATCAGGGTCATATGAATTTGCCGGCAAATCAAGTTTTCTTCAATTTCATCTAACACAAATATCTCTTCCTTGCTTAGCAGTTAGCTGGATCCTGATTTCGAGGTACACACATCTCTAAGGTACAAGTGGAGCCTGTGTACTCCATCAGAAAATCAGGGAGTAACTGAAGGTGTGATCAAGATTTCTCTGCTATTTTATAATCCAAAGTAAAAGGAAAGGAAAGCAGCACACAGGGTGCAGCCTAGAGCTGAAGGATTGTGTGTCAGAGAAAATCTGATGTGAATAATGCCTTAACCAATCAACTTGATTTCCTTTCTCTCTACATTACCAGACTTGTATCAGAGTACCTTTTTCAATTATATAAGCTAAAACAGAACAGGCTACAATTTAATCATGACAAATATAGTCCAGCAATTGTCACAAATCACCAATTCCCTTTGCAATTAATAGAGCCAGCTTGAAAAAGTGCAAAGTGTTAAGGAGAAGAAAATGCTGTAAAGTCAAGATAAAACACCTATAAATCTGACATGGACTCTTCAGTCCAACAGAAAATCAAGGTTAAATGCAAAAGTGATCAGCATCAAAACACAGGTCTGGCAACCTGACAATGCACTTTTAAAAATGAATCATTCTTTACTTTTTGCTAGAATGTTATTTAACCCAGAATTACCGTGCATGAGATTTATATCAGCCTCCAAGACATGATCGAGTTTCAGCAAGCAGCTTCACAAGGTCATGGGGAATAAGTACAATCCTGCATTTAGTCTGAAAGAAAGGAAGAAACAAGTGGAATTTCAAATATCTAAGACATAGTTATTTAAAATGACTTTGCAATTATCTAAGAGGCAAAACTACTCCAAATCACTTGGCCAAAGCATTTATACATGAATACAAATATCTGGGGGGGGGGAATTATAGCCTTGCAAATGGATACATTTTTCAGTCCCATCAGTGGGGGAAAACAAGAAGGTATATTTTTCCTGCCAAAAATGAGAGATGCAACATAAATTGTGTATGTGTGTGCCAGAGATAATAGGTAGCTCAAGAAAGTTTTGAATTGTCATCGTCATATGATGAATAAACAATATCACAGAAGGCAGAGCTCTTGGCTACAGTCCAGCAGCAAATGCCAGCCCTTCCACAGGCACGGCCACCAGAGCAGGTGCTTCTCCAGCTTGGTGCAATCTGCTGCCAGGATTGTGCAGCCTGAAAACACGGATCCAGTGCAGCACAGATCACCATGTTTTCCCCACTCCCAAAAAAGAATGCTTCACAATGCACTGATCTAAATCAAAAGGGTAATCTCACAACACAAGCCTGCTTCCATGTTCAGATTGCTTTATTAACAGATGCATGAATTGCCAGGCACAAATGCCCCAAAGCAGGCAGGCAGGTGGCCATACCAACAGACTTCTGGCAACACACGCTGAAAGCCTAATGAACTCCCACAACAAGGTGCCAAGACTAAGGAAGTGCATGAGACTTGGGAGTTTTATAGCAGGCAGTGGTTCAAGTATAGGATGTCTGGCATCAGCTGATTCCACAGGTGAGGAGAATTCTCCAAGTACCCCATCATCGCCTGCCTACAGCTCCATCTCTGAACTGGTGGCACAGAGAGCAGGAAACCAGGGCTGGATCCTGATCAAGATCAACAAGTTCTCCGATTCCATATCTATATTTTGAACTTCATGAAGGTCTCATGGCTTCTTGAGATACCTTACTGAACACCCCAAGGCAAAGCATTTGTGTTCTTAAGGAAAAAGGAGGCTGTCAATGGAAGTCAGGAAAGAATCCATGAAAGCTGTGGCCGAGTTACAAACCAACAGAAGGCAACCTATACTATATGAAATCTGTCCAAATATAAAAAATATTTTTCCCCTGTTTGGCTGACCTATGTTGCTTGCTACTGATGAGTTCAGTGGAGGTGTGTGTTTTATCATTCTGTGTTTCTGAGTCCCCCCCCCCCACTTCCAAGAACAATGTTATTGGGCATTCACATATAAATATGATTGGTAAACAAATAAATAAAATGTGTGAGAATATCTGGCATTCTTGGTTTCCATCATCATTGGGCAATCAGGTGCCTGGGAATTACAGTTCTAGCGGAAAATTTGCTGCTCTTGCTGCTGCTGCTTCTTGGTGTAAAAAGAGATTTATTTCTTTTCATCAAGGTCACCAATGCTCCTATTCAGTCTATAAGCAGTGATGCTCAATTTGCCTTCACAGATTGAATGTAAGAGGACATGGCGAGAGACGGCGCACTGTGACCTGAGAAGAGCCGGTGCTTATCTCAGACATAATATGATATTGAAAAACTTGAGTGATTTTCTTTCCCCTTAATCCTTCTCAGAAGGAGGTGAGTCTGGGCAGGGAGGACTGTAAACTGAACAGTGTGAAGTGTAATAAAGGAGAGGAAACTCTGAAGTCTTACACAACACACACACACAGACACACACAGACAGACACACACACTGCCCTTGTCCCATTAACTGAGAAGATTAGATTTATTGTACTTTCTGATACTTCTTTTAGTAACTCAGAGTTGCTTTGACTCCCAGATATTCACTCTTGACCATCAGTAATGTAAAGCACAACAAGCATGGCCATAAACATTGCATTGACCTATGCAAAACTCTTAAAAGAAAACCAATGGAAGGGAGGATGAGATCGACTCTTCTGAACATCACAGACCTACATTATCTCAATCACTAGAACATGATAGCTACAGGTTTTCTGCCAGCTACACATACTCTGGTGGACACATACTAAGCATTGATTTGAACCTGTGTGCACTGTATAACTCAGAACATTCCATGCTGGAACACAAACGGACGCATCTGGGGCAAGAGGTTTGCATCCAATGGGGGTAAAAAGAAAAATCTGACTGCATGTAAAAAATGGCACAAGCTGCACTCCAAGCCTACACACATCTACTCAGTAGTAAACCCCACTGAGCCCAATGCTTGCTTCCTCCCAAGTAGGTAGTTATAGGCTCACAGCCCTACTCTTGAATTCTCTCCAACTTATTTTTTCAGACTTCCCATCAACTTAATTCTATGTGTGCGCTCTCTCTCTCTCTCTCTCTCTCTCTCTCTTGTCCCAAATCTCTTCCATTTTAATCATTTCACATTTTGTTCAGACTTCCTTATTTAAAGGCAGATGGGGAAAAACACTTTGCCTCTCCTCCTCATAAAAATTCATTAAGTGCAGACTTCTCCTAATATATATGTTTGTATGCAATTTTAACTAATATTCTAATTTTTGCAAAGCATCACTTCTGCATTTCTGTATGTTTTTTCCACTAGTATATGCATTTTCTGCACATTTTCCCTCAGTATATGCAATTTTGTACGCACATTACCTGAATTGCATTGCAAAATTCAGATAAGTGCAAATTTCGAAGTGTTTTTTTGGTTCATGTCTTGCTTTGGAAAAGGTAAATTAAGTTTATTTAATTTATATGTGAATTCAATTTAAATTCTCCCCATCCCTTCTGAAGAGTATATGATTTTAAATGGTGCAGAGCTCCAACTGCAGCTCCTGTGTGATAAGGTCTGTTTCCAGGTCTTGTTTAAGCAAATTTGATGCCCAGAAAGGCACCTTCTGTGTGTTTATATTCATATTCAATATGAATATGAAGTTCTTCTCCCCAACCCCCACCCTTCAAGACTTGGCTCTAGGGTGAAATCCAGACTTCACTGAAGTTAAAGGGAGCCATTGATTTCTGTGAAGTTAAGATTTTACCGCAGGCATCTAAGACGACGTGAATAGAAAGTGAGTTACTGCTGAACAAATCAAAAGCTGCTCTTATTCTACATTTTCATTCCAGTGGCATTCAGAGGCTTCAAGTCTGTTATTCCAACTTAAGCATTCTGAGGTAAAACTAAACACAGAGAGAGCATATTCAAGTGCCTATTAGAGAATTCAAAAAGATGTGAAAGGAATCCACCCAGTTTGTTTTGCATACGTTTAAGATTTAATTGATTTGACACAGCTTCAATTTGCCTTACACTGTTATATCATCTTATTGCTTACAAGTTTTCACATATACACATACACACACACAACTTATGACAACACTGCATGCAACTAAAAAAACGTGACTCTAGTCCATGAAAGCTTATCCCATAATACACGTTAGCTTTTAAGGTGCTACAAGACAGGTGCTATTTTTCACTGCCAACAGTCTAAAGGGTTAGTCCTCTAACTAGCTTGTTTTCAATTATACAAAGCAGCAATTAGGACTTTCAGGAATGAAACTTTCATCGAGAGGTTCCAGCGAAATCCTATGAGCATTTACTCTTTAGTTAGTGTGTTTATGATTACAACCTAAGACTCCAATCCTATATCCACTTTCCTGGGAGTAAGTCCTACTGCGTTCAGTGGGACTTGTTTTTGAATAAACATGTGGAGGATTGTCCTGTCAAGGCCATTTAATGAATTCTTTCGTGGAAAAATTATGTAAGACACATACATTTTGTCACATGATGGTCACATGTGCATCTCCTTTCTTGCAAATGCATGCTGTGTACTTATGCTGGAAACAACAGGGCATACACAGCTGTCAGCTTCCTGCCATGAAAAATAAGTATGTGATTATCACATATGACTGTGTCCATCCAACTGGTATGATCTACAAAGAAGAGTGAAGGAACAGCATTCCATTGTGCAGCTCCTGTACTGTATTGTATAAAAGGTAAAGGGACCCCTGACCATTAGGTCCAGTCATGGCCGACTCTGGGGTTGCGGCACTCATCTCGCTTTATTGGCCAAGGGAGCCGGCGTACAGCTTCCGGGTCATGTGGCCAGCATGACTAAGCCACTTCTGGCAAACCAGAGCAGTGCACGGAAACGCCGTTTACCTTCCTGCTGGAGCGGTACCTATTGATCTACTTGCACTTTGACGTGCTTTCGAACTGCTAGTTGGGCAGGAGCTGGGACCGAACAATGGGAGCTCACCCCGTCACGGGGATTCAAACTGCCAACCTTCTGATTGACAAGTCCTAGGCTCTGTGGTTTAACCCACAGCACCACCCACACCCCTACTGTATTGTATATTTTACTATTATTTGTAAGCAGCAGAGGCTGATACAATAGGGTAAGAGTGGGGAACCTCCGGTCCCATGGGCCAAATTTTGGTCCATGAGGCTGTTTTGGAGGAGCCATGCCCACTTACCCTACACCTGTTGACAGGTGAGGGGTTGTTAAGGACAGGGCTTCAAATGGACAATTGGGAGCTTAAAATGGGATCCTGGTTGTTCCTTTGGCAGGAATGCAGCTTGCTCGAGGAATGGGAAGTGGTTTCTATTCAGTGGAAAACACCCCTGCTTCCAAGTACTGCTCTTTGAAGCAGACCCATGCCACTCCTTTCAAACTCTGAAACTGGAAACTGGAAGGAACTGAGTGGGAAGGTTTGCAAAGCAAAAGACTGACAATGCCCTTTGCGCTTGGAAGCCCTGTGCAAGGGATTTTAACATGATGCCTGTCAATCATGTGGCATCACAATCAGTTGGCTCATCTCCTTTTACCAGCAATAATTCATCCTCCAGTTCCTGTCTCCCTACCATAAGATTTCATAGGGCAGGTCTCTAAATTTTATCACTGCAACAATCAGTAGTACACATGTCATTGGGGTAAAGTTATTGGTAAATTACGTGTGATCAATGTTTTATTGACTTCTCCCTGGCTTTACTTTACATTCATTATCCATGGAAACTGTTTTCCTGATAGCTTATAAATTATTTCCCCCTATTTACTAATGAGGACCTGGGGATAGAGAAAAAAATGTGCAAAGAAATCAGGGGAATAATGAACCCGTTCATAATGCATTCAATTTTTGCAAAAATAGCACCTGCTGACTTTCCTGTCTTATGCTTGGTCTGGGGAATAGAAATAAACAAATTCCTTTGTGTAGTGTTAAGATATTATCACTTCTATAAGAAGTGGCACAGCAGCTGCTACCTTCATTAAAGACAGTAGCAAATTTTAATGGGTCCTAATTTGTTCAATGATGAGTTCTGAATAAATTGCTAATTGTCCCACTCGCCTTGCTTGTCTATTTTTAGCAATATTCTTCATCCTCCTTAATCATTCAGCAGACATGCTACACCAAAGGGGTCCAGGTAATTGGTACCCGAGGAAATTGCCATACAGGAGTGACTAAATTCAGATGGCTTTATTTTTATGTTTTATGAAAAGCTCTTCTCCAAAAAGGGCAATTTTGTTCCCCAGTGCCTTCAATGTTTTCAAGTTTATATAGCATTTTCTGCTCATAAGATTTTTTTTCCCCTGTCTCCAGATTGCAGGAGAGTGCTGTTTGAGTTCCTGGTGCCATTCACTTCCACATCTAACAGATAAGGGAGCGATAGGCAGTGTGGTGCCTTCCAGATATTGCTGAACTACAACTACCATCAGCCCCAGCAAGCATGGTCAATAGGGGTGATGATGGGAGTTGTAGTCCAAGTAACAATTGAAGAGCACCATATTGGCTATCCCTGAAATAAGGCCTCTAAAGAACTACTGATTCTTTTTTTAACAGTTTAGTGGAAATATTGAATGATGAAATATGCAAAAAGGGTTAGTAGCCTCACCTGTCACTTTTAGGGACCAATTTTTCACTGCTGGAATTTTAATGTGCATTATATTACAATCTCAAATTATTGTAATACACCTGACTAGTGCATGGGCACTAGAAGGTGAGGATTAATAGAGGAAAAATTATACAGATAAATAAATGAATCTGACTCGCTGGACAAGTGCTATTGATTTGGTTCAATGTTGTTGGTTTCTTTCCCCCTTGGGTTAACTTTTACATGTTTCTTTTAAAAAGGAAAATCAATAAATACATTTATTTGTTTTAAAAGAGGGGGGAATTTAAAAGAGAAAGATTAAATGCCCAGGATGGAGGGTTTTAGTGTCAACAAATAGCCAACACGGTGCCAGGGCAAGTTTCGCAAGCCATGATGACGCTCTTCATTGATATGGCAGAGCTGTTACTCCAGTATCGCAGACAGGGCACAAATGTTTAGGATCAAGGCACCAGCTGCAGGCAAAATACATTACAGTCCTCTTTGCATTCTTTGCCACAGCAGCCCTTTGAAGCTGGCCACATTCCCCACCCCCCACCCCGGCACATTAACAGATGGAAAACTAGAGGTAGTGACTTGCCAGAAACTATTGAGCTGAGCTGATTGGGATATGAGCCTAAACCTTTGAAATCTATCCCTCTTTCTGATGGATTGCCATTCCACTCCTGTTCTGGGCTCAGCATGAAGCAGACTGAGCCAGTGGGGAAAGGACCTAGAAAACCTTGACTTCTACACTAAAAGCTCACTGGCTGGCCTCTGGCTAGTCAATAGAGCCCTGATCCAGGGATCTGCATGGTGCTTGTGGAGATTCCACCAAACAGAATAAAGGGGAATGGAAGGTGCCTCTTCTGAGCCATATCCACCCCCATGTGAATAGGGGATGGGGAGGGATTTACTATATTAAGTTAAATTTCAAGGCCCCACTCAGCCATGAAGTTCATTGGAGGGACCTATCTCCTGGTCTAAGCGCCCTCACAGGGTTGCTGTGTGAAGATCAATGAGGGAGGGTAAAGTACCATGTATGCCACCTTGATCTCCTCAGAGGAAAGGTGGCATCTGATTTTAATAAAATTAAAGTATCACCAGGCTTTTGGATGGGACAAGACTTGTCCTCTATTCTGCAGTGACTTCTTGTGAATATTGGGGGATATGTTGCAACATCCGGGTGACTCATATGTGGATTGGTCCCACTGTCCCAGCCTCAATTTTTCATCCTTAATACAGGAATACTGATCACATGATTACTCAGGAAGAAATATGTGCAAGTTTGAGACCTTAGGAATAGGGATTTTACATGCCCGCACTGATGTTACTGCAGCATTGCCATGCAGCACAAGCCCATGGATGTTTACTGAGAAGTAAGCCTTACTGTAGGGATGCGGGTGGCGCTATGGGTTAAACCACAGAGCCTAGGACTTGCCGATCAGAAGGTTTGCGGTTCGAATTCCCATGACAGGGTGAGCTCCCGTTGCTCGGTCCCTGCTCCTGCCAACCTAGCAGTTCGAAAGCACATCAAAGTGCAAGTAGATAAATAGGTACCGCTCTGGCAGGAAGGTAAACAGCATTTCCATGTGCTTCTCTGGTTCGCCAGAAGCAGCTTAGTCATGCTGGCCACATGACCCGGAAGCTGTACGCCGGCTCCCTCAGCCAATAAAGCGAGATGAGTGCCGCAACCCCAGAGTCGGCCACGACTGGACCTAATTGTCAGGGGTCCCTTTACCTTTACCTTTAAGCCTTACTGTGCTTGATATCATTTACTCCCAGGGACAGCTCATGCAGGATTGCAGCTGAAATGAGCAAGAGACGAATGGAAGTGGGGGAGAAAAACTGGCCAGGAATGCAATGCGTCTTTCAGGATGATCTTCTCTTGGCCCAATAAAGCTATGATGGGTTGTGGAAGGCAATGAGGCATTTATCTGTTGGCTGCACTCTCCTTTCTAGTCTTGCGTAAATAATGTAGCATACTGTTAGGATCCATAACAATAAATGACCCATAATATACTTAAGTAAATTATGTGGCACCTGCTAAGTACTTAGGATTTCACTGTTTGTGCCATTTGATGAACGAAGAACAAACCTCACCCTTCAGGAGAATGGGTTGAGTCTTCAGGGTGGAGGGGAGAGCAAATATGACCACATGGATCAAAATGTGACATGTAAATAATGATTAAACCTGGTAAACCAAGCATCTGCTTGAAAAGCAGGGAAATTTGGCGTGATGTTGCCAACAAGGCATAAATGAAACAGTATCAGCAAAGTATTTTGTAAATCTATAGGTGGGAATGTTAGGAGAGGAGGAGAATGTGAAGGTGGGTTCACACACACACACACACACACACACACTCCAAGAACAGATGTGGGGACATCACAGGGCTATGTGGGGCAGCCCCACCCCATTGCCAATATATATAGCAGCCACGCCATGTCATCCATGTGTTTGTCTGGAATGTGAAGGGACTCACAATGCATATCTGGGGCGCCAACTTGGATAAAATATTTGTGGGGAATGAGGGCAAGCCCTGCTATGCAACTTGCTTCATACTGCACTATGGAATGAATAGGAACAAACAATAAATCAGGATATGAATAATAATAATAATAATAATAATAATAATAATAATAATAATAATTTATTATTTATACCCCGCCCATCTGGCTGGGCCTCCCCAGCCACTCTGGGCGGCTTCCATAAACGCCAAAAATACAATAAAATATCACATGTTAAAAACTTCCCTGAACAGGGCTGCCTTAAGATGTCTCTTGAATGTCAGGTAGTTATTTATCACTTTGACATCTGCTGGAAGGGCGTTCCACAGGGCGGGCGCCACTACCGAGAAGGCCCTCTGCCTGGTTCCCTGTAGCTTTGCTTCTCGCAATGAGGGAACCGCCAGAAGGCCCTCGGCGCTGGACCTCAGCGTCCGGGCAGAATGATGGGGGTGGAGACGCTCCTTCAGGTATACTGGACCAAGGCCGTTTAGGGCTTTAAAAGTCAGCACCAACACTTTGAATTGTGCTCGGAAACGTACTGGGAGCCAATGCAAGTCTTTCAAGACCGGTGTTATATGGTCTCGGCGGCCGCTCCCAGTCACCAGTCTAGCTGCCGCATTCTGGATTAGTTGTAGTTTCCGAGTCACCTTCAAAGGTAGCCCCACGTAGAGTGCATTGCAGTAGTCCAAGCGGGAGATAACCAGAGCATGTACCACTCTGGCGAGACAGTCCGCAGGCAGATAGGGTCTCAGCCTACGTACCAGATGGAGCTGGTAAACAGCTGCCCTGGACACGGATTTGACCTGTGCCTCCATGGACAGCTGTGAGTCCAAAATGACTCCCAGGCTGCGCACCTGGTCCTTCAGGGGCACAGTTACCCCATTCAGGACCAGGGAATCCTCCACACCTGCCCGCCTCCTGTCCCCCAAAAACAGTACTTCTGTCTTGTCAGGATTCAACCTCAATCTGTTAGCCGCCATCCATCCTCCAACCGCCTCCAGACACTCACACAGGACCTTCACCGCCTTCACTGGTTCTGATTTAAAAGAGAGGTAGAGCTGGGTATCATCCGCATACTGATGAACACCCAGCCCAAACCTCCTGATGATCTCTCCCAGCGGCTGCATGTAAATGTTGAAAAGCATGGGGGAGAGGACAGAACCCTGAGGCACCCCACAAGTGAGAGCCCAGGGGTCTGAACACTCATCCCCCATCACCACTTTCTGAACACGGCCCAGGAGGAAGGAGCGGAACCACTGTATAACAGTGCCCCCAGCTCCCAGCCCCTCAAGACGGTCCAGAAGGATGCTATGGTCGATGGTATCAAACGCCGCTGAGAGATCCAGCAGAACTAGGAAACAGCTCTCACCTTTGTCCCTAGCCCGCCGGAGATCATCAACCAGTGCGACCAAGGCAGTTTCAGTCCCATGATGAGGCCTGAATCCCGACTGGAAGGGATCCAAATGGTCCGCTTCTTCCAGGCGTGCCTGGAGTTGTTCGGCAACCGCTCGCTCAATCACCTTGCCCAGGAATGGAAGATTTGAGACTGGGCGATAGTTGGCCATCGTGGCCGCATCTAAAGATGGTTTTTTAAGAAGCGGTTTAATAACCGCCTCTTTCAGCGGGTCTGGGAAGGCTCCCTCACGGAGGGAAGCATTCACCACCCCACGAAGCCCATCGCCCAGCCCTTCCCGGCTAGCTTTTATAAGCCAGGATGGGCAAGGATCCAGGAGACAGGTGGTTGGTTTCACTCGTCCAAGCAGCCTGTCCACATCCTCGGAGGTAACAGATTGGAATTGATCCCACTCAACTTGACTAGACAGAACTCTAGCACTCTCCCGCCCCGGCCCTGCTCCCACGGTGGAGTCTACTTCTTCCCGAATCTGAGCGATTTTATCTGCAAAAAACTTTGCAAAATCATTGCAGGAGAACATGTGGCCCGTACTGGGCCCCGATGTTGCAGGTGGTTCCGCTAAATTGTGAACCACCTGAAAAAGTCTCCTGCTGCTGTTTTCTGCAGATGCAATAGAGGCGGTGAAGAAATTCTTCTTCGCCGTCGCTATCGCCACTTGGTAGGCTCGACGTTGAGCTCTAACCTGTGTCCGGTCAGATTCGGAATGAGTTCTCCGCCACCGGCGCTCTAGCCGTCTCAACGATTGTTTCATTGCCCTCAGATCCGTGGAAAACCACGGGGCTGTCCGGGCTCCATGCAATCGGAGAGGGCGCTTCGGAGCCAAACAGTCAATAGCCCTGGTTAACTCCACATTCCAGCGGGCCACCAGGGAATCAGCTGAAAGGCCATCAACATGGGATAAAGCATCCCCTACTACTCTCTGGAAACCATTTGGATCCATTAAGTGGCGGGGGCGGACCATCCGAATTGGTCCCACCTCCCTGCAGAGGGGATGGGTCGCAGAGAAGTCCAGTTGCACCAGGAAGTGATCTGACCATGGCACTTCTTTCGTTTCGCTTTTAACTAGTGTCAGATCACCAACATCCATAGAGGTAAGCACCAGGTCCAAGGCATGTCCACGGCTATGGGTTGGGCCAGACTTATTCAGGGACAGCCCCATGGAGGCCATGCTTTCCACGAAGTCCCGAGCGGCCCCTTGTAAGGTCGTGTCGGCATGGATGTTAAAATCCCCTAGGACGACCAAGCTAGGTGTCTCCAGGAGAACATCCGCCACGACCTGAAGCAGCTCAGGCAGGGAATCCTTGGTGCAGCGGGGAGGTCGGTACACCAAAAGGAATCCTGTACTGCCCCTATTGCCCAACTTCCAATAGTGGTGCAACAAGGTTTAATTTTTATTTTTATTAATGTTGAGTCTGCTTCAGATGGTGGGGGCACCATCAGGGTACCAATTCAGGCAGCAGGATGCTTTGGGCTAGCAGTGGCTCTCTGATAAGTACACATTAAAGGGTGAAAGACAGGGCGTGACAAGCTGTGGACTGCTTTAAAAGAAAGAAGATGGTGTTTTCCGCACTAGATATGGAGGCGGAAGAGAAGCGAGTGAAAGGATCTAAGGGAAGGGGGTTCTATCTCAAGCAAGGGAAGATACTTACAAGACACTCAAAAGAGAAATTGGCAAGAATTCCTGCTTGGTCTACAAGGGAATTGCTTTGTATTTAGGGGCAGAGTGGTAAGCGAACAGGAAAGGCAGGGTTACACATCGTATTGTTATCCGTTTCTTATTTCTGAGAAGTGGGAAGTTCCAAGGGCAGTGAGACTGAGATTGGTTTCCTCTGGATGACACACGCAGGAGACTTATGGTGTCTGTCAGAGCTCACTGGGAATAATCAGCTACTCCATCTGAGGGGGTCTCATCCCCTGAGAGCAATTTGTGCAACCCTTTCCTCAAGACTGCACCCTGCCTCCCCATTTGCAGCTAAAAACTCTCAGCTCTCTCCCCCCCACCCCCGCCTTACTATGCCAGTACAAACTGCAAATAGCTTTTAGGTTTTCTCTTCTCCTGTTTTGTAGTCTGGAAGAGAATTTCTTTATCGAAGGTCTAATGGCCATCTTGTTCTAAACACCCGAAGGAGATTCCCAGCTATCAGGAGACTTTTCGCTGCCATTAGTTTCCCCTGGAGAAACATTGACGGATCGTCCTTGACCACTAGACACCAGTCAGTCTAACAAAAGACTGGTGAACCAACAGACATTGTTGCACTTATATGATGTTGCATCCAAGGCAGAAGTAGAGATTTGAGATGGGGAGGAATAGATTTATTTTGCAATCAAAGGTGACCCTACCTAATCTGCATTTTTCCAAAACAATACTTGAACTGAAACACAACTATCCCTCAGTTTTTGCTCTGAATTTTGTAATGCAGTCCTCCAGTCACGTAATGTGTACAAAAATGCATGTACGGGGGTAAAATCTGTACAAAATGAAAATAATAATGTACAAAGTTGCATTCTTTTAGGGGATTTTGCAAAATGTGTGTATTAGGCAGCATGTATAATGGGGGGGGGGGTAATCCCACTTAAAATGCTGGTGAATTTTCATGAGGACTAGGTTTTTTTGTTTTTTGTTTTTGTTTTTTAAAAAACCAGATGTGGAAACGTGGAGGGCTGGATTTAAGATTGGGAGAAATGAGAAAATGGGAGAAACTGCAATTGTCAGATTCATCCATTCCTAGGTCAAAGTATATGTGATACTTTAAACAAGGAAAAACGCCACTCATTTACAGCGATAGTGCATATTAACTGAAGTGGGGATTCCTAAGAGATCATTAATCTGATATACACACCTAGAAGTAAATACTACTGAACTCAATGGATTGTGCATTTAAGGGCTTTAAAATACATGTGTGATTACTGCCTAAGACAGACTAGAACTATATGCTCAGTTCTTTTAAAAATACTGTGTTATTTATCCCATATTGCAAGTTCTAGCTATAATTAGACCTTAATGAGCTATTATTTTCATATTTTGAGTACATGCCACAGTTTAAAATTATGAAATTAATCTACAAGATTTTTAATGGTAGATACCCACATATGCTGGATTTCCTTTCACTCGGCGAAAGTAAATAATTATGAAATCTTCACAAACATTTGGAAAACAAAGGATATTTAAATTGTGCATGACATAAATGAACTATTTGAAACAGCTGTGTCTTGAGAGATGGATATAAAGCTTCTCCAAAAATGATGTTTTCATTTCCTTCCTCTCTAAATAATTTCCTCCACCAGGACGTTCTGTTGTTAAAAATCCATCTATGCACAGCTGGGGGAAATTGAGAGACAGAGTAGAAAGGCAGCTATTTGTGGCATGGACCCATGCCCCCTCCCCACCCTAAAAATCACATCATTTTTAGATAGAGACTAAGTTACTCACACTTAGTCTCAATAGAAAGAGTTAATTTCTTTTCAATGAATGAACGAATCTATTTCGGTCAATGGAGCCTAAATGCAACTGCCACGATCTGGATACAAGTCAAGATGAATTAAGGTGTGACTGTATTGGTCTTCCCTGCCAGAGTGAGAGTGGTGGCTTGATGAGCATTTTGGTAATGCTGAAAGTTTGGGTTTTTTCATCATTTTAATGGTTAATCAGTCTACTGAAAATACAGCACTAAGAGGTTATTGCTGCTGCTGCTGCTGCTGCTGCTGCTTTCCAGTATGGACCCATGGTGATATGGATAAGAAATAACAAAGTTCTAACCAGAGAGGAGTGGCTGATGAAGATGGTGGACTATGCTGAAATGGCGAAATTGACTGGAAAAATCAGGGACCAGGAAGAGAAGAAATTTAAGAAGGAATGGGACAAATTTATAATGTATTTAAAAGAACAACTAAAAACTTTGGCAGGATTAGAGTACTACTTGTAATGTACAAAATACAATGGGAAATGGTTAATAATATTTCTAACAAATTGGAGAAAATAGGATAAACTGAAGGAAAAAGGGATTGACAATGGAAACCAGGGAAGGGCGGTGGGAAGTCAAGGGATTCTGAGAATCCTAAATGTGAAGGTTAATGATATGTTTAAATTGAAATTTGCTGTGTAAAATTTAATAAAAAATATTTAAGAAAGAAAGAATTTCCCCAAAGCTGCTGGATGAGAGTGCACAGGTGGCTGTGAAGTTAAGGATTCACATTTCATAATCTGAAGGTGAAGTAATGCCAGCTGCTCAAATCAAGACACAACAGAGCCAAAAGGGACATCAAATCACTTTGGAAAGCATGTCCATCTTTAATTAAAACTTTTGCACATTGCTTCAGTTTTTTGTGCAAGAAGGTTTTTTAAGAAACATCTAACACACTGTGGCTAAAATATATTTAACTAATGCTAAACTGTGCTTAATTAGATCTAAGTCCCATTGATTTTAGTGGAATTTATTTCCAGTTAAATAGCAGGGGGAACACAGCCCTAAAGAAGAAAGAAGTGCAAGAACCTAACTAATCGGTCATGAATATACGAAATTGAGAGATGGCACAGACATTTGCTTCAAAACAAGAAGTTCGCTCTTTTGGCCTGCCTATATGTCAGAATCTCTTCTGACAGGGCCCTCTTGATCTTTTTCTTTTTGTATAGCAGTACTTAAAAGTTTGATTGCATTCCCTTAATGGTCCCTGGAGGACAAAAATCTGAAACATACAAGAACTGCCCTTCAGTGTGCACCTATGCCATGGAAATGAATGGAATTTTATTTTGAACAAACATGCTAAATTCAGACTGTGCATGTCCTTAGTTTTCAAGACAGTCACATCCACCCAGACAACTTCCTGCTAACTCAGAGTCAAACTCCAGGCAGGTAGAGGCACAGACATTTGCTTCAAAACAAGAAGTTCACTCTTTTGGCCTGCCTATGTGTCAGAATCTCTCCAGACAGGGCCCTCTTGATCTTTCTCTTTTTGTGTGTTATAAGGAAAACTAATGAGGCCTTTTTGGTAGTGACTGCTGTCTTCTGATGCAGAGAGCTTCCTTGAGGGATTGGTTATTAGAATGCTAAAAGGAATGATTCTACCATGACAGTCTACTCAAATCCCCTGGAGGTGGAAGAGAAAATCCTATTAGCTCTTGGCTCATACCTTTGGAGACTTCAAAAGCCATCCTTTGATGTTCAAGCAAGGTCTTTGAAGTGACCAAGTGCACAAAATGAAGATAAAAGACTAGGAAGCATAGGATGCTGAATCCCATTATGTATTCCCCAAGTTACAGAAATATTGTGGTGATTTAGTATCTCAAAATGGCATACCGTTTTGCAAATAACGGCTTCTCTCTTGTCACAGGGGCCACATAATTACTGCAGAGTGCTTCAGGGTGTACAAGGTTGGAGTGATAACTGGGCTTTCTAGAAAGTCAAAGAAAACAAGCTGCAAAGTACTCCCACTAGTCTTTAAACAACACAATTGTATCAAATCATACCCATACAACCATACATTTACACATTGCAGTGCTTCAATCCTGTACGCACACCTACCCGGAAGGAAGTTCAACTGAACTTAATAGGACTTGCTTCCAAGTAGATATATGTACATAGCTTGGTTCTGATCATACAGAAGGCTGGTCTGGTTAGCACATCACATTAAACCATAGTTTAAAACAAACTGTGCATAAGCAGCGTGCTAATACAAGCCGCTCAAAAGTTCTCACACTGCTCCACTTCTGCAGACAGATACACCACAGAAAAAACAAGCTAGGCTCTGCTTGTTGTCTCATCCAAACCCAAACTGGTGGTTTATTTTTGCCAAACAAAGCACAAACAGTAACAAAGGTTTGCGTTTGGCTTACCACTCATGGATTGCTTGGGAGCAACAAATCATGGCCCAGGTTTGGGCAACATGACAAGCCAGGCTTGCTTGCTTTGCCTGCAGCACAACAGCAACAGGACTTTTGGGCAAGCAAACTGAGCCATCATGGCACAATTCACGGACTTTGAAACCAATGGAATAGCAATGGGTGAAATGCAATGGCTACGGTTTGCATGAGTGCAAACACTTAAATCGTCATTTTATCAGCAGTGTCCCAGAATGATGGTGTTTGAATTATACCACTTGGAAAACAACACATTGCTGGCACTCAGACTTTGGATTGTGTTATGAGACTCTGTTAGATCACAGCAATCAGCGTCCATATGTGTATTCCTGGTGCAACTTGCTCCATTTGAATCCCTTGCACATGTTGCTTTGTTTTGTTTTCCCCATATGGCTCACTGTTAGCTTTACCACCCGTTTCATACACAGAGTAGACTTTGGCCATCATGAAACAAACGGCACTTGAAAACCAGTCAGAGACGCTTTAATAGGTTCTGGCTAGTCCTACTAGAGAAAAGCTAGCAGCTGGTTAAATGTTTAACTCAACCATCTATTACTTACGTAATATGTGTCATCAAAAGCAATAACTGCATGGCGGGGAGTTGGACTAGATGACCCTCATAGTCCCTTCCAACTCTACAATTTGATGATTTGTCTATACCTGCTCCAAGGGGAATACACTCCAGGTTTCAAGCATGGATGAGAAAACCAAGGGAAGAAGAAGATACATGGAGTATCAATCTTTAAAATAAAATACAAGGGAGAGATAGGGTAGGATGTGAAATGAGGTGGTATAGTTCTTCATGTTTTTTGCTGTCATAATTCCCACTGGTCCTTGTATTAGGCAAGGCCCGGTTCTGTGATACTCAAAGCAATCCAATTTTAAAGAATTAATGAATACACCATAAATGTAAAATCAGCAAGGCAGTGGTTTTGAACCAGTGTGCCATGGCACCTTGGGGTGCCGTGAATGATGGTCAGGGGTGTTGTGGGCAACACTGGCCTCAGTCCCTCTTTCCTTCCCTCCCTCCTCTGATGCCTTCTCACGTCTCTGCCTCCCAAAGGCTTGCACAGCTGTTTGTTGCAGCAGCCCTGCCTACAAGCTCCCCAGGTGAATGGTGCCGCTGGGGCTGGCCAGGGGGTGCTGGTTGCCAGGAGCTGATGCAGCCTCAGAGCAAGCAAGCAAGCAAGCAAGCAAGCAAGCAAGCAAGCAGGTGAGGTAGCCCAGACAACCAGTCTGCCAGCCCTTGCTGTTCGGAACAAACAGACAAGTCCTAGGCCCCTGTGGGGCAGTGTAAGGAGGCACCTCTGGGGCAGCGGGGCAGCTCAGAGTCCAGGGGTGGCAGCAGTGGCTGCTTGGAGCACTCCCGAGGAGAGGGGAGAGGAAAGGAGGCTGAGGGAACACTCCACAAGGGAGGGCGATCGAAAAAGGTTGAAAACCTCTACAGCAAGATATTGATCCAGAGGCAACTCACATACTGAGAGGGAAACAACCTTCTTTCATAACAATCTTTCTTCCACTTCTGATATTCAGCATCCATCCCTGGCAGTTGCCACTGCTGTTCTGATGATAGTTAGTTAGTTAGTTAGTTAGTTAGTTAGTTAGTTTACTTCTGCATGCATGCGCACACCATAACATATGACTTTGATAGGAAACTCACCGCAGCACAGTGTTAGAAACTGAGATACGAAAGCTAGGAGCTAAATGGCACCTTGATCCTAGGTTATGGGCGCAACAACAGAATATCTAGGCACGCTTTTTTATAACAAGAATACAAAGCTGAAAATGAATGAACTACAGCTAAATTATGTTCATTTTTCACATGGTCTAATCCTTCCCCTGCCTGCCCCTCTAATATTCTTAAGAGGGTCTCTTCTCCAGTCTTCAGAGAGTAGCTGGAAGTGGGGAGGCAGGAAAAGGTCCTTTTGCAGTTTTAATCTGAAATCTTAGGTACAGTACTGTACCCAGAGCTCAGAAACTGCTTGCACTAATGAAATTCCCTGTCGCAAAATGCACCTAGAACAATGGGAATTTTGAATGTTGCCACAAAAATAGTGGCCACTTCTGCTACTCCTTGGTTGAGAGCAGCTGGTGCAGGCATCATTGCAACAGCAGTAGCAGTAGATGGCAAACTGGGGGGGGGGGTGTCAATTCTCCCTCATCCACATTTTCAAATTTGGTATCCATGCAAAAGCAAATTCCTTAGGAACACACACAGAGCAGGTCTATCTAGCTCAGGATTGTTTTCTTTGACTGGCAGAGTCAGGCAGAGGGCTTTCGTATTATCTGCTACCTGAACCTTTTCAACTGGAGGTGTCAGAAAGCATGCACACTATATATTTAAAGCACAATCTCCCTGCTCAAAATAAGAACCCTCACAGACCTACAGTTCCCAGCACCCTTGAGCTACAGTTTCCTTTTAATGTATGGTGTGTACACAGTCTCACCCTGTGACTTTTTCTATGCAAAGTATGTCTTCTACCACTGAGCTATGCGCACTTCCCCTTCTTTGCCAATTTGTTAGTGGCACAGAAACTGGAACCCTGAACATCCTGTACACATGGAAAGAGACAGGCTTGATTCTGTCTTCTTTTGACTAGCTCCTAAAAATGCCCAATTAGCTTCCAATTAGTAACAGCTCAGATTCTAAGTATCTGAGGTGCATCCTGCATGAGATTTTCTAATTTTGCCAGCCTCCTAACCAGTACATGCATCACATAACTGAAACAGAATTAGCATTGAAAACAAAACCTGTGAGATCATCCAAATGCAGGATTGATATCACTGACAAGTTAAGCAGCCCTTGACGACAACTGTCAATTGTGTGTATAAACCACACAGCCTGCCCTTAATGATCACAGAAAGATAAGCAGCCAATTTCTCTTTGAAGACCCAACACAACACAGAATGCCAAAATCACTTAACAAAAGAACGCCATTGTCCAAACAATCTGCAGAGTTATGGGGAGGGAAATAAAAATGAGGAACTGTTTCAAACCAGGGTTTTGGCAGTATATACCTCTTTAGACAAAGCATTCCGATATTTGTGATAATCTGCTAAAATGAAAATTCTCCGGGATCAAGTTGCTAGTTACATATTTGCCTGGCAAGCCAGCAGGTGGTATTATCTCCTTTATATGCCCTTCTGGGCTTCAGATGAGGGTAATAAGATGAAATCCCATCAATAACTCTCGCGTTTAATGCTGGCAGCAGGAATAGTTATAGCAACAGAATGGCAACACCCAGATGCACTGTTGCTGAACGGATTGATTACAAAAGGTTAGATGCTCTTGCAATGGAAAAAGCTAAAGAATTCCAGAAGTGACTCACATGGCAACCATTTAATAATAATAAGAATAAGAATAAGAATAAGAATAAGAATAAGAATAAGAATAAGAATAAGAATAATAATTTTTTTTATTAATTTCGTTGTCCCCGAGAGGGGGCAATGACAATAAATATATTATTATTATTATTATTATTATTATTATTATTATTATTATTATTATTATTTATTTGTACTGCTCCATCCCTGGCCGCAGGCAGCTAACATCATAAACTAACACAGTATACAAAGAACATAAAAACAGTCAATCAATTAATTAAAATACACCTGGTTGCTTTTCATTGGTTTCTTAGACTAGCAACCCAAATGTCCTTAAAAGAAAAAGAAAGAAAGAATAGAATAACAGCGAACACTCTTCCCAAACTGTTGCTCTTGCAAGACAAAGCTTTTTATAAAGATGTGATATGGAGTTCCATCCCAAACGCAATACAATTTATATCCAAGGAAGCAATGAGTTCTTTCCCCTCCATCAAAGCATATTTCCTCATCCCGGTTTGAAGGCCAAAATCTTGTCTCTAACATACCTTGTAGACATTTACTTTGAGAAATAAAAGCCTCTTTGTTCACCAGCCTCTGTATCAATTCACATTTTCTGTCAGTGTTTTCCCCCTAGATTTTTGACTTGCATGGAACATTTTCCTGATTGAATGACCGGCCAAAGTACCCCTGAGTTCCTGCATATTATAGAAGATCCCAGAGCCCAATGAACCTTGCCATCACCTGGGATGGACAAATTCATCAATTTCTATTTCTCAATTCTCCAGTTTTAAGTTAAGTTCTCAATATTTCCATGTTGGTTTATGGAGGAAAAGGCCATGTGAAAATTCATAAGCATTTAAGTGTCACCATCTCTTAATGTACATATTTGTGTGTGCAATTTTGCCTAATATACACATTTTTGCGAATCTATAGTGTATTTTTATGTATTATTTTCACTAATATATGCATTATAATGTACACTTTACCATAGTATGTGCATTTTTTGCACACTATTTGGCTGGAGAAATGCAGTGAAAAATTCAAAGACGTGTGAATTTCAAAGGAAGGCTGTGCTTTGGTTCACATATTGTTTTGGCAAGTGTGAATCAGGTAGCTTCACCTCTAAACGTGAATCAAATTTCTTCCCCATCCCTACCACCACCTTGCTGGAACGGATGGTGCGTGCCAAAACACACCCTGAAATCTCATGCCTCTTTATGAAGGAGAGACTGTCGTTCAGGAGAATAACATATGTTCCACATGCAGGTGGTGTCAAGTTCTGCTCCAGCATCTCCAGCTAAAATGCTCAGGAAGAGGATGAAATGAGAGCCCTCTAGCTCTCCGTCGGACAGACAGCGTAGAAAACAGTGAGCTGGACAGTCAGACATGCTATTGGGCCATTTCTTATGTTCATGCTACATTGGGAGGAATAAACAGTGGGAAACAAGCTGTGTTTCTGGGAAGGCCCATTCTGCTGCCCATTCCACCTCAGTATCAGCTGCGAGGAGGGGGGGCAAAGTTGCAGCCAGACAGCAGAGAGAGAGGGGAAACTCACATGACACTCTAGAGTAGGGCTGGCCCAAGACATCTTGGCACCTGAAGCAGCCCCCCAAATGGCACCCCCTCTCCCTGCCAGGGAAGAAGGGGTGAAGGAAGATCTACATCAGGAACACGGAGCATGTATAATAAATGTGTATAATAAATAAATGGGAAAAAATCTTAGAGGAATATATGGAAAAAGATATAAAATAAACTTTGTGATAAAATCAAGACAATAAAAAAGTGCAATGGAAGCTTTTTGCAGAAGACATTATTGGATAAGACATGATGTTGTATAAATATCTGGTACTTTTAATTGTTCTTTTTCTTTTCTTGTTACTTTTAAACTTCTTTTTGTACTTTTTGATGTGGAGAATTCTTGTGGGGTTTTTTTGTGCTTAACTTTGTTGTACTTACCTTTATCGTATGATTGTATTTTAAACCAATGAAGATGTATTTTTTTTTATTAAAAAAAAAAGGAACATGGAGCGGGGGGGGGGGGAATCAAGATCAGCAGGATCTGCTGCCCTGGTACCTCACCTTTCCTCTTGGGTAGACCGGACCTGCTCTGGAGTCAGACACATGTTTGGTGCATAGTGTGGGGTGAGATAGGCTGCCCTACTGAAGGACTGAGCAGCCACCTTCCACCCTCTTCTTCTCCTTCCAGCAGCACCCACCTTTCCTTTCCTTTCCTTTCCTTCACCTTTCCTCTCAGTCTGATTTGATGGATGTGTGGAGGCTTAAGTAGGAATTGTTTGCTGATCCACCTTGTTTGTGGGCTGGCTTTTTTCACCTACTCCATGCTGGTGGTGGTGCTAGATGGTTTACTGTATTGTTAACTAGGTTGAACAGTCTTAACTTTTGGCAGTGAGGTGTGGAGTGATGAACGGCTGTGTGTTCAGCCTGGTGACTCCCTTTAGGCTCCTCTAAAGGTGACAGGCTTCCATCTCTGGGCTCTGGGATGCAATAAGGACCACCCTGGGGGCCAAACTGCTGCATCAGCCCTGGGACCCCGGGGAAAGGGGTGTGGAGCGACATAGGCCTTCCTACTTAACTTCATGGTACGGCCTGGGAATGGGATGCAGGTGGGACACAGTCATGCCTCAGGTTCCTGCAGGCAGGGGTTTTGGTTGCCCTAGTGGCTGCAGTTTGCATGGACGGGCAGAGACACACACCCCCAACCCCAGGCAACTCCCTAGTGGAATAGTGACTCATGACAACGTGCTATGGGATTAAAATTGGCCACAACTTTATTAAAGATTCAGATGTAGGAAGACCTTGGCTTAGGCATTGGGTGTTTATCCCTCCCAGTCCCCAGTCAGGGATCTGGGGAACATCAGGGCTATCCAAAATGTGTGGGGATTGGACTGACTCTGGAAAACGTATGTTTAAGCAGAGAGCCTGCCCCCCATTTCGCCGCAACGCAGGGGAGACCACTGACAACCTATCGGCGTACGGCCAATGACTCCCCTCAAAACAACCCCTTTAATGGGGAACCCTGGGATTGCTGCCACGGGGGGGGGGGCATGGGTCACCACTTCACACACACACACACACACACACACACACACACACACACACACACGGAAGATAGACTAAAGGATTCTGCCCAAGGCCTGAAACCACCAAAGTTGTGACCTTTTGCTACGGGGAAGGCAAAACCTGCCAATTCAGGGAAATTATTTCCTGGTCCTTTAACAGCAACCAATGGCATAGCAGCACCCGCATACCTGTGGATAAGAGGTTAACCTGCAAAAGAAGGCATAACTGAGGGAGGGCAGGGTGGGAGAAGCTCTGGAGCCGACTGAGGACTCCCAGATAATTTCCACCTTCTATTGTGTGGGCAGGGCTGTCACACCCTACCTGGCCAACTCCCCTGGCAATGTCCTCCCCCCCCCCCCCGGGATTGATTAACTGTCTGAGGTTAGGCAGGAACCTCCAGGTATCCAGCGTGGGAAGGGGCAAAGCCAGGTTGTATTTTAGGGAGCCGTGTACGATCGGGGGGGGGCTGCACATGACCCCGCAAAAACTGCCCATTTGATGTGGGCAGCGGTTATTACTTGAGGTCAAGGCTCACTCCAATACCAGTGGTGGTGTTTTTCTTCTTCTTCTTCTTCTGTAGGGATTTTATGGGTTTTTAATCTTCATTGTGTCCCTAGTTCAACCCAGCCTCTGTGTCTGTTTCTTTATTCGGCCATCAGGTCACAAACCCATCTGCCATTGCTGATTTTCTCATTGTACAACCTCTGGTAAGCTTCCAAGGATTCCTATGGTTCCCCAGACACAATTTGAAAACTATTGTTCTGCTGCTAAGTTGCCATGGAGAGGGCCTGTGAATGGGGCAGGCTTGCGGCAAGCTCATCTATTTTGTGTAATTATTGCTTTCTGGTGCATCTTTAAAGACGCGTTTAGCATCTTTTCTCAGCTGGTGGCTTACTATTGGGCTTGTTATTTGCTGAATGGAGACTCTGTGTCTGCTTCGGAGTTTTGCTTAAAGTGGAGTTTTGTTGGCGGTGCATGTTTTATAATGCTTATGTGTTTTTTTAAAAATGTATGTGTGATATTCTATGTTTTTGCTAAGTTGCTCAGAGGCATTTTGCATTAAGCAATGCCTATATATATATATATATATATATATATATATATATATATATATAATGTTGTTATTATGATTAAGCTTCAAGACTGTATAATCTTCTATTTCTTTCAGATGGAAATACCACTTTAAAAGGAGTCCACAAAGATTTTCTGCTTCCTAATACATCCTGAATATGTGGACCTTGAAAACATTAGTGGAGAGACTTTCCAGGTCTTCGATGTGATGCTATGGGGCCACTGGAATCATCTGTGGGTCACCACCATTCAACATCTACCATGTCATTATTGCCTGGTAATTATGTGCAGTAAAAGGGTGTCATAAATATGAATTGCTGTAATTATGCTGTTAGCCCTCGAATCAATAGCACTCATTGGCCAGTCATAAAATCACAATTGTGGCTTTAATGCACAATGACCAGCAGCTAAGCAATACCTGCTGATTCAACTTGCATCTCCCAGTCCTAATGATAGCCCCAGGTTTACTGTTCAACATATAAATGCACCTTTGCCATAGTTTTCTTTTTTCCGCTCCAGCTGGAGAAATAAATGTGCTCTCTTTACAAGACGTACCCTCAAAACGGTTACTGGTGTTGACATCTCACAGCTAGTACCTTCTTTATATGGCCAGTCTTTCCCAGACCCTTAAGCCTGGAGCCTGTTTTGCTTTTCTGAATCCTCTGAATCTCTGTTTTGGTCTCTTTTATGTGTTCCTATATTGCTGTTTTATCGGTTTTATGCTGTGTTTTTTGTTTTAATATTTTAATGGTATATTGTCTGTTTTTTAGGCTGTACAAAGCTTAGAGTTTTTTGAAATGCTGGGTGGTATTCAACTAAGGTTCACTTAGAGTAGACCTACTGAAAAGAATGGGCCTAACTTAGCCACGTTCATTAGTTTCAGCAGGTCTAATCTAAGTTGAATACCACAAATACTTTTAAACCGTTAAAATAAATTTCTGGAATGAGGGGCAGAAATTGCACACCTATGGAATACTTTGCTGTGAATGAACATGAACACTGAATTGAACCAACTTCACTATTTAATCTGTACTATTTAATTTGAACCTCTTTAACCATACTGGTGTTTTATTAGAAGTGGTGCTGTGAGGGACGCGGGTGGCGGTGTGGGTAAAAGCCTCAGCGCCTAGGGCTTGCCGATCAAAAGGTCGGCGGTTCGAATCCCCGCGGTGGGGTGCGCTCCCGTTGCTCGGTCCCAGCGCCTGCCAACCTAGCAGTTCGAAAGCACCCCCGGGTGCAAGTAGATAAATAGGGACCGCTTACTAGCGGGAAGGTAAACGGCGTTTCCGTGTGCTGCGCTGGCTCGCCAGATGCAGCTTTGTCACGCTGGCCACGTGACCCGGAAGTGTCTCCGGACAGCGCTGGCCCCCGGCCTCTTGAGTGAGATGGGCGCACAACCCCAGAGTCTGTCAAGACTGGCCCGTACGGGCAGGGGTACCTTTACCTTTACCTTACTCTGCAACATGTTTTGACACAAAAATTAGTTCATCGGTAGTGGATTTATCCTGTTTTCTCAGTTGTTCTGCAATGCTACCACATTACAGTGGTACCTCGAGTTAAGTACTTAATTCGTTCCGGAGGTCCGCTCTTAACCTGAAACTGGTCTTAACCTGAAGCACCACTTTAGCTAATGGAGCCTCCTGCTGCCGCCGCACCGCCGGAGCACGATTTCTGTTCTCATCCTGAAGCAAAGTTCTTAACCTGAAGCACTCTTTCTGCATTAGCAGAGTCTGTAACCTGAAGCGTATGTAACCTGAAGTGTATGTAACCGGAGGTACCACTGTAGAGGGTCCAGATTGCAACAAAAGCAAGGAAAGGAAATAGGGGAGCCTCTGTAGCTCCATGAGCATTTTAAAGCCCCTCTTCATGCACCAGAGACAAGTGATAAGGATGACACCAGGTAGATAATAGTAGACAAAAGGCTTGACTTCCTAAGGCAGCTTCCTATGTCGCCTATTATTCCCTCTTGTCTTAAGTTGCCCACACATGTTGGGCCACTTCAGATGCTCATCAAATTTGCAGCCAGCCTGACCAGTGAGCATAGTGGCAGCAGGGGTCAAGGCCTTAACCCATGCAGCTCTGCAACCTCCACCTATGCCTTTAGCACCCCTCAGGCTGCCCCTTTAACACTGTCTCCTCTGCTTCCTACCATTTGATAGGACAGCTTCAACTCCCTTTCAACTGACTCTGGTTTTGCCATCATTTTATATTTAGTATCTTACCTGTCAGGATGCTCATCTGTTTCTACTGCTGCTTTGTCTGGATGCAGTTCAAAATCCTCAGCCAGGTACCCAGACGTGGCCATGTTCATCTATAGAGTGTTGTTTTGTGAAGCGTCCTGGCATTCTGTAGTTTTAAATATACATCACTAAATTTCAAACCTGATAAATAGTCTCCAGGCTGCAACAATCGATGGTCCTGCACCACTCCATCAACATATTTGAAGGAAGCAATTGCTTCAGCTTAAAAAATGATGAAACTGACTGAATCCCGTAGGCCATGAGGCACATCCTAATGGAAGGCTTAGCATACATCAAAACCTCTCCTTGCCTTTGCTTCTTTGCTTGGAATCTACATTGCAAAGCAAGGGATTTCAAATGAGAAGGAAAGAAACCATTTCAAAAATCAATGTGTTTAGTCTATAAGTCCACTGTACTCTTAGTGCAGTCTGTAACTAAAGCTCGCACTAAAGCTTGCTTTGCAATGTAACTAAAGCTTGCTTTGCAATGAGAGCCAGTGTGGTATAGTGGTTAAGAGCGGTAGTCACGTAATCTGGGTAACCGGGTTCGCGTCTCCGCTCCTCCACATGCAGCTGCTGGGTGACCTTGGGCCAGTCACACTTCTTTGAAGTCTCTCAGCCCCACTCACCTCACAGAGTGTTGGTTGTGGGGGAGGAAGGGAAAGGAGATTGTTAGCCGCTTTGAGACTCCTGAAGGGGAGTGAAAGGCGGGATATCAAATCCAAACTCTTCTTCTTCTTCGCACAAAAAAACTGAGGTAGAAAGGGCAAAAGCTTGCACAGATTGTTGATCATTTACTAGAAATGTGCCCACTGGTATCACATGGTGTATGCATTTAAAGCTGAGGAGGGGTTTTCTGTTTCCAGTTTTGCAGGACAGAAAGAAAATAATTCAAAATACCTTTATGACAATCAGCTTGCTAAAATGTCTTGTTTTCATTCATTCACTCAGAGGGCTTTTTTTCAGCAGAAAATCACCGGAACTGAGTTCCAGCACCTCTTTTTCTAGAAAAATAGCACTGCATTCACTCATTCATTCATTCAGGGGCACTATCTTACAAGGCGGTATACACAATAATTGCACCAGAGACATCACATGTAAAACTATCCATTTAAAATCTACATCACACCCACTTCAGCATGAGCAGTGGCATTTCATCAGGACACAGCAATTAATAAAATGCAGATTGAAATGGAAATGTCAGCAGCCTTCAGACCCTTCGCCAACTGCAGGCGCTAGTGAGTGCCTCCCTTGAGTTCTGTAGCGCCGGAGCAAATGGCAAGGGAGCCAAGTGTTCTTTTAGCCAAGGAGGAGGGAATCAAGCACCCTGCAAGCTGCCCCTTCTCTGGCTGGTGGATGGGGCCCAGTGGGTCTTCTTCCTGAGAGGTAGCAGGTTCAGACTCTTGGTGGCCCAGTGGCCTACAGCTGAGGCCAGAATGTGCTTCCCTTCAGCTTTGCAGACTCAGGGCAGGAGAGAAAGTGTGTGTGTAAAAAGAAGGTTGCCTCCAATTTAAACCCTGTGCCCTACATATCAAAAGTTTTGGGAAAGCACGGCTCTAAGTTCAGCTATAGTAGAAAAAACATGAACTTGTTTAAAAACCTAAGGAAAGCGCTGATGATCAAGCTGCCTGCTTTTAATTTGTCACTGAAAACCACAGAGCATACAACATTTTGTTCATTAAAGAACAAATTCAACCCAGAATGGGTTATTTGTTAGACAAATGAAGAGCATCTTTTCCACTGCAGACCACTGCCGACTGTCATTTTTCCAGGGTAACAGCAACACATAAGATCAAAATCACTTTGCAATGCATTTGCTATGCTACAGAGAATATAGTATTGCAAATCAACTACCATAGTCAAGGTGATTAGTAATTCCAACTCCCTCGGGTTTATACGCCTTCCCAGTTTTCATTTTCGCTCTTTTGGGCCTGGCCCATTTAAGTTAATGGAAATCATTAATGGGCTTTGTTTCTGGCTTGGTCAAGTACACATGATGGTTCCAGAAGAAATTTATTTGGATTGTGGGACGATGCTCTCCGCTTGCAGGCAACTTTTTGTTGCCTCTTAATAGCAACAACTGTGTTGATGGTTTAGCTTTTTGCAATACCCCTTGGCTTTCAAAGCAGGTGCCTTAGCACTACTACAAGTGCTCATGCACTATGTATTATTTATTCCCTGAAAGCTTTTGCTCACAATAATTGTTGGATGCAAAGAACAGTTTCACACAGTTGTTTTAATGTACACATTAATGATATGTCAAAACACTGAAAATGACAATGCCTACTACCAATGACTTCACATGTAAATGAAATATGCAAGGCTTGCTGCTGTTGTTATGGCCAACCAAAACTCACTCAGATTAAAAATTCATCCATGTCAAGGAACTGCCATCAGCTCAGGGGGGAGAGGGGAGAAGCCGGATGTATTACAGAGAGCCCCCAAGATTGTGGGAAGGAGCACTTCCTCAGCGGAGGAAGGTAGCCACGCCTCTAGTGGAGAGGAGAGGGCTCGGAGGAGGCAAGGCGGTGCCAGGACACCTTGCCTGAGCAAAGCGGGGAGGAGAGAGGTCCTCCGTTACCCACATCTTCCTTGCACAGTAGGCTTCCACGCAGAGACAGGAGGCACAGACTAGGCGTCAAGAAACTACTCTGCTGGGGAAGGTTTAAGGACCGCCCACTCACATATTCTGCCAGTGAATGAGCAAGACACGGAATAGAGGCGCCCTGCATTCTAAAGGGTTTTATCATCAATAAGAAAGCTTTAAAACAGTTTATTGAAGCATATTGCCTGATTGCTCTCGAGCAACCAACCAATACCTCTAACAATCCAGACTTCCAGGTTACTGCGGAATGGCAGCAAACGGCAAGCTCCGTGAACAGCTCACTCATCACAAGAGCTTTGGAGGAAGCACGGTTTTTTTTATTTTGAGGGGTCCAACAGTGCAAACAACTCTGACCAAGGAAGAACGGCAGAAAAAACTGATGAACTATGCCAAGATGGCAAAACTTACAGGAAGAATTAGAAACCAGGAAGAGGAAGTCTTTAATAAAGAATGGGGAAAGTTTATAATCTATTTGAAAAACTATTGTAAACAACTACATACATTGACAGAAAACTTGTAGCAAAATTCTGAACTATGGAATGATAAAGGATTTATAGGAATAGAGTTATGAGAGAGATGCAGAGGGGGAAATCATTATATTACAATCCACAATGCGGGAGGGAGGACTCAAAAGGGATTATATGTTCGTGTTATTTCACTGGTATATGTAAAATAGAAAATGAAAAAATAAAAATTCAGACAACAGAATTTCAAAAACTGGTAAATAACCACCAAAAATCAGCACCTAGGACTCCAGGGCACTGGAAGGGTTCAGTTCTGATGCGTGCCCTAGTCTAGCATTGCAGGCAGGGCCAGGTAGATGGATCTAGCCGTCTTCTAATTTCCTACAATACCCCTGACATCACTGTAGGTCATTGTGGGACATTAAAAGAGTGGCTGGATCCAGTTGCCCAGTGCTGCTTAGAGGACTGCCTCTGCAGCCAGGTGAGGGCCCATTAGAAGGCACTTCACCTATGGCCCTCTCACACCTGAAGCCAGCCTTGCCAACATCTCCACGTTCCACATCATTAGTACTGATGCATGAATGAGACAACACTACCAAAGGGATACTCTCAGCTACCCAGACAGGCTCTTGAAAAGCTCTCTGGGATTCTGTTCCCATGATATTTCAGCATTTCCATTTGTTGTCTTCAAAAGCCATTTTTCTCTTTCCTACTTTATATGCATCTATCACCCAGTGAGGCATTTCCCTTAAAACTGGGCCTTATCTAGCCATCTCCCTTCTCTCGCTTTCAGCTGACAGTTTGGACAAGTAAATCTAAAAGGCAGAGTTACCAGTAACCTCAGGATCTGCCTTCACATTTTTCAGACTAGCTGGATTCTTATTCTCATTTTAGCTTCGCAACATTTTAGATTTCTTTAAGTCACCATTGCCTTTACTTCAATGGTAATGATCTAGCCTCTAAAGTGTGATCTATTCTCTCTAAAGTCTGACAGTTAGACGATTAAAAACCCACAAAGCTGGCATAGAAAAGGCACCTCTTTTTCCATAGTGCTGGCCTCAGAGCTCTGAAAATTTCTGAGGTGTTTGGCTTCCTGCAGATGTTTTAAGGTTCTACATATAACAGCTTCAGGTTCCCTGAGGGGACAATGAATTCGTTACTAATTAACTGTATTAGACCTCTGGTAGTATTCCTAAACAGAAAATAAAGATGAAAGGCTGGTTCCTACCTAAAGTTTTTTCTTTCTTTCTTTCAAACTAGATTACAAAATCTATTTGAATTTGCAGAAGTTGTCTCCTAGTGCTTCTTTCCCTCCAGTAAGGACGGTCAGCATTGCAATGGAGCAATGTGAAGCATTCCCTCCAAGAAACAAAATTCCAGAGGAAATGCCATTTCCCCTGCCAGTGTGGTGTAGTGCTTGAGAGCAGTAGACTCGTAATCTGGTGAATCGGGTTCGCGTCTCCGCTCCTCCACATGCAGCTGCTGGGTGACTTGGGCCAGTTACACTTCTTTGAAGTCTCTCAGCCCCACTCACCTCATAGAGTGTTTGTTGTGGGGGAGGAAGGGAAAGGAGAATGTTAGCCGCTTTGAGACTCCTTTGGGTAGTGATAAAGCGGGATATCAAATCCAAATTCTTCTTCTTCCAATCTCTATTTCCATCTACCATTATATCAAAGTGAGCCAGGGCTCCATCACATGACCTGTGTATTGAGCATTAATCCTGGTCTGCTTGCACAACGCTTAGGTGAGGCTAGGCAATCTTGATCTACTTTGCAGGGTCATCCCATTAACCATTTGTTGATCTCGTACTTTGCTGTACCTTTCACAGTTCACTTCCCTCATGATAAAAAGTCAGTTGTTATTTTTAAGTGGCTTTGTTGCACTGGGGCGACAGATTGCTTTAATCCGCTTTAATTGTGTAAAACTACTTTTCTTGTATGTCTTTAAATCCCTCCCACAAACTAGTAGCAGTCTGGAGACACCCCCCAGAGATTAGAGCGTGGAGGGGTTGTTGTTTTAACATAGGGCAGAGCTCCATCTGTTCTATGGAAGCCTCATATCAGAGAGAAGCAGGTTAGTGGTACCAATTGCCTTAACTCGCCTTCCCAGATCGCTCCTGAACTCTCTGGAACGCCTTTGTCTCTCTACAGCAGAGCTTTCCAAACTTTCCATGTTGGCGACACACTTTTTAGACATGCATCATATCACGACACAGTTAATTCTGGTTTCACTAGCAAACCGGAGGTTAAACTAACTCCTTTCCAGCATTTGTGCAACACACCTACACACTGCAGCCGACACACTAACGTGTCATGACACACGGTTTGGAAAGCTCTGCTCTACAGACTTCCTTCCTTTCAAATCCCTACTCCCATGGTGCCTGTTCCCACCCAACTTCTCAAATTCTCACAAAAGCCCCATGTGGCTTAGGGGGTTATCTTTTCGGGCAAAGTATAAGTGGCAATGTATAGCTTTAAAGGGGGGGGGGCACAAATCTACATAAAATTAACCTATGCTGATTTATTCATATACAGTGGTACCTCAGAATACAAACACCTCAGGTTACAAACACTTTGGGTTACAGGCTCCACTGACCCAGAAGTAGTACCTTGGGTTAAGAACTTTACCTCAGGATGAGAACAGAAATCGTGCAGTGGCGGCGCGCGGCAGGCCCCAATAGCGAAAGTGGTACCTCAGGTTAAGAACGGTTTCAGGTTAAGAACGGGCCTCCAGAACTAAGTTCGTAACCAGAGGTATCACTGTAGATTAACATGTGAAAAGAAAGTGCATTTCACCATAGTGCAGTATTGGAATCTTTGACCCTCCAGATGTTACCCTCGAACTACAACTCCCATCATCCTTGGCCATTGGGCATGCTTGCTAGGGCTGATGGGAGATGCAGTTCAGCAATATCTGGAGAGCCAAAGGTTCCTCACCCTTCCCATTGTGGCTAAGAAATACTGTGACCAGGTGACTTGAGCATCTGCTATCCAGGTGCTAAATGTGAACTAGGAACTGCAGGCATCTTCCTATGGTTTTTAGCCTTTAAAACTGGTGTGGACTGGATAGTCCTTCAGATAAGGACTATCCTTCAGGAGCGTCTCCACCCCCATCATTCTACCCGGACACTGAGGTCCAGCACCGAGGGCCTTCTGGCGGTTCCCTCACTGTGAGAAGCCAAGTTACAGGGAACCAGGCAGAGGGCCTTCTCGGTAGTGGCGCCTTCCCTGTGGAACACCCTCGCACCAGATGTCAAAGAGAACAACCACCAGGCTTTTAGAAGACATCTGAAGGCAGCCCTGTTTCGGGAAGCTTTTAATGTTTGATGTATTATAGTATTTTAATATTCTTTTGGAAGCCGCCCAGAGTGGCTGGGGAAGCCCAGCCAGATGGGCGGGGTATAAATAATAAATTATTATTATTATTATTATTATTATTATTATTATTATTATTATTATTATTATTATTATAAAAGACTCCCATAATACAAGTATTGAACTTTGGGAGATTCAGCACACACAAAAGGAAGCATTTCTTCACACAGTGCATAAACTATGGAATTTGCTACTGCAAGTTGTTGTGATGGCCACCAACTTGGACAACTTTAGGAAGAGTATACAACCACACGGAGGATAAGTATATTATGGCTAGCATTGTTAGAAAAATCTTCGTTGTTTTTAAAATATATGTTTCTGTTGTGAGTCGTGGGATCAGGCAGAGCCAATGGAAGAAATTTACCGAACCGTATTTCATTATGAAATTCTATTTATATCTACTTACTGATTATCAACAACCTAAGCCACAATCTGTTTTGCTTCGAACTATTCCAGTACTGAAAGATGATGGCCTCACATATTACGGTTTGCATAGTATTCCTGGATCACTAACAAAATAAATCCAAATTGACAGGCCAGTAGGTTTGTAGGACAGTATTTATCTCTAGGTTGTCAGGAAAAGTAATTTCATTTCTTATGATTCATTTCATTTATATTTTAGTGTATTAGCAGGATACATTATTGATCTTTGCTCCATCCAATTTTGGCTTCACCATAAAGACAAAAATTTGATCTGAAAAAAAGTCTTTCCTGGCTCATTGTCTAATAGAAATGCTGCTGATAGCTAGAGTATACAGAGCCTGAAGTAAAAGATAGCAATTATAGTGAACCTAAAATGGATCTCTCGAATGGGGGTTGGGGGAAGCAGTGCTTATATATTTGGTAGAAAATGGTGAAACTGAATATTATGACTTAAAGGTCCTGGCCCTTACTTTTGGCACAAACCTTTGCAACTGGATGTTTTCTTTTCCTGATACAGTCAAAGTTGCCTACATTTGATGTTGTTGTTTAGTCATTTAGTCGTGTCCGACTCTTCGTGACCCCATGGACCAGAGCACGCCAGGCACTTCTGTCTTCCACTGCCTCCCGCAGTTTGGTCAAACTCATGCTGATAGCTTCAAGAACAGTGTCCAACCATCTCGTCCTCTGTCGTCCCCTTCTCCTTGTGCCCTCCATCTTTCCCAACATCAGGGTCTTTTCCAGGGAGTCTTCTCTTCTCATGAGGTGGCCAAAGTATTGGAGCCTCAGCTTCACAATCTGTCCTTCCAGTGAGCACTCAGGGCTGATTTCCTTAAGAATGGAGAGGTTTGATCTTCTTGCAGTCCATGGGACTCTCAAGAGTCTCCTCCAGCACCATAATTCAAAAGCATCAATTCTTCGGCGATCAGCCTTCTTGATGGTGCAGCTCTCACTTCCATACATCACTACTGGGAAAACCATGGCTTTAACTATACGGACCTTTGTTGGCAAGGTGATGTCTCTGCTTTTTAAGATGCTGTCTAGGTTTGCCATCGCCTTTCTCCCAAGGAGCAGGCGTCTTTTAATTTTGTGACTGCTGTCGCCATCTGCAGTGATCATGGAGCCCGAAAAAGTAAAATCTCTCACTGCCTCCATTTCTTCCCCTTCTATTTGCCAGGAGGTGATGGGACCAGTGGCCATGATCTTCGTTTTTTTAATGTTGAGCTTCAGACCATATTTTGCGCTCTCCTCTTTCACCTTCAATAAAAGGTTCTTTAATTCCTCCTCACTTTCTGCCATCAAGGTTGTGTCATCTGCATATCTGAGGTTGTTGATATTTCTTCCAACAATCTTAATTCCGGCTAGGGATTCATCCAGCCCAGCCTTTCGCATGATGTATTCTGCATATAAATTAAATAAGCAGGGGGACAATATACAGCCTTGCCGTACTCCTTTCCCAATTTTGAACCAATCAGTTGTTCCATATCCAGTTCTAACTGTAGCTTCTTGTCCCACATAGAGATTTCTCAGGAGACAGATGAGGTGATCAGGCACTCCCATTTCTTTAAGAACTTGCCATAGTTTGCTGTGGTCAACACAGTCAAAGGCTTTTGCATAGTCAATGAAGCAGAAGTAGATGTCTTTCTGGAACTCTCTAGCTTTCTCCATAATCCAGCGCATGTTTGCAATTTGGTCTCTGGTTCCTCTGCCTCTTCTAAATCCAGCTTGCACTTCTCGGAGTTCTCGGTCCACATACTGCTTGAGCCTTCCTTGTAGAATTTTAAGCATAACCTTGCTAGCGTGTGAAATGAGTGCAATTGTGCGGTAGTTGGAGCATTCTTTGGCACTGCCCTTCTTTGGGATTGGGATGTAGACTGATCTTCTCCAATCTTCTGGCCACTGCTGAGTTTTCCAAACTTGCTGGCATATTGAGTGTAGCACCTTAATAGCATCATCTTTTAAAATTTTAAATAGTTCAGCTGGAATACCATCACTTCCACTGGCCTTGTTATTTGCAGTGCTTTCTAAGGCCCATTTGGCTTCACTCTCCAGGATGTCTGGCTCAAGGTCAGCAACCACACTACCTGGGGTGTACGAGACATCCATATCTTTCTGGTATAATTCCTCTGTGTATTCTTTCCACCTCTTATTGATGTCTTCTGCTTCTGTTAGGTCCTTACCACTTTTGTCCTTTATTATGGTAATCTTTGTACGAAATGTTCCTTTCATATCTCCAATTTTCTTGAACAGATCTCTGGTTCTTCCCATTCTGTTGTTTTCCTCTATTTCTTTGCATTGCTCGTTTAAGAAGGCCTTCTTGTCTCTCCTTGCTATTTTTTGGAAATCTGCATTCAATTTCCTGTATCTTTCACTATTTCCCTTGCATTTTGCTTGCCTTCTCTCCCCCGCTATTTGTAAGGCCACATTGGACAGCCACTTTGCTTTCTTGCATTTCCTTTTCATTGGAATGGTTTTCATTGCTGCCTCCTGTATAATGTTGCAAGCCTCCAGCCATAGTTCTTCAGGCACTCTGTCCAACAAATCTAAATCCTTAAACCTGTTCCTCACTTCCACTGTATATTCATAAGGGATTTGATTTAGATTGTATCTTACCGGCCCAGTGGTTTTTCCTACTTTCTTCAGTTTAAGCTTGAATTTTGCTATAAGAAGCTGATGATCTGAGCCACAGTCAGCTCCAGGTCTTGTTTTTGCTGACTGTATAGAGCTTCTCCATCTTTGGCTGCAGAGAATATAATCAATCTGATTTCGATGCTGCCCATCTGGTGATGTCCATGTGTAGAGTCGTCTCTTGTGTTGTTGGAAAAGTATGTTTGTGATGACCAGCTTGTTCTCTTGACAGAACTCTATTAGCCTTTGCCCTGCTTCGTTTTGAACTCCAAGGCCAAACTTGCCAGTTGTTCCTTTTATATCTTGATTCCCTACTTTAGCATTCCAATCCCCTATAATGAGAAGAACATCCTTCTTTGGTGTCACTTCTATAAGGTCTTGCAAGTCTTCATAGAATTGGTCAATTTCAGTTTCTTCAGCACCAGTAGTTGGTGCATAAACTTGGATTACTGTGATGTTAAAAGGTCTGCCTTGGATTCGTATCGAGATCATTGTATCATTTTTGAGATTGCATCCCAGTACAGCTTTCGCCACTCTTTTGTTGACTATGAGGGCCACTCCATTTCTTTTACGGGTTTCTTGTCCACAGTAGTAGATATGATAGTCATCCGAACTGAATTCACCCATTCCCGTCCATTTTAGTTCACTGATGCCCAGGATGTCAATATTTATTCTTGCCATCTCATTTTTGACCACATCCAACTTACCCAGGTTCATGGTTCTTACATTCCAGGTTCCTATGCAATATTTTTCTTTACAGCATTGGACTTTCCTTTCGCTTCCATGCATATCCGCAACTGAGCGTCCTTTCGGCTTTGGCCCAGCAGCTTCATCAGCTCTGGATCTACTTGTACTTGTCCTCCGCTCTTCCCCAGTAGCATGTTGGACGCCTTCCGACCTGAGGGGCTCATCTTCCAGCGTCATGACTTTTATATGCCTGTTGTCTTTGTCCATGGAGTTTTCTTGGCAGGGATACTGGAGTGGCTTGCCGGTTCCTCCTCCAGGTGGATCATGTTTGGTCAAAACTCTCCACTATGACCTGTTCATCTTGGGTGCCCTGCTCGGCGTAGTTCATAGTTTCTCTGAGTTCTTCAAGCCCCTTCGCCACGGCAAGGCAGTGATCTATGAAGGGGCCTACATTTGATATAAAATATCAAATATGACTGAACCAGTCACGCAAGGGAATGCTCCTCATCTCTGTAGTAATGCTGTGAAGGTTTCAGCCACACCACGAAGACTGGAGGTGAAATGAAAAGAGGACAAGCTGCAGCAATTCTATTTGCAATCTCAAAACTAAGAGAGAGAATTGATTACCCTGGCATTTCCTGAGTTTGCAGCTCATAGCAATAATCCAAAGAAACATGTGTCCTTTGCTTCTCTAAACAGAATCCTGTATGCAAAAACACGGAGAATTTCAGAAACCAGTTTGTGGTATTTATTTACTTTATAATAATAATAATAAAAGTAATTTATATTTGTGTTTCTATTCCATCTTTCCCCCAGGGAGATCAAAGTGACATACATAGTTCTCTCTCCCCACCATTTGGTCCTCACAACAACCCTGGGAGGTAGGTTAGGTTGCAAGATGATGGCGCAAAGTCTCCAAGTCAGCTTCATGGCCAAAGGGGGATTTGAATCCCAGGAACTGAAGTCCTAGTCCAGGACTATAACCACTATACCACACTGCCTGTCACGTTGCATAATGGGGGAAGTCCCACTGGATGCACAGAAGCCCTTGAGCATGTCAAAAGTTAGTGTCTGGATTGTGACCCATGTGCTCTACAAGCTAGAACAGTGTTTTGCTTTTCACTCCAAAAAATATAACTTCTGTTCTATCCACTAACCATTCTCCAGGAATCACCTCCCAAAGCCTTTGCCATGACAAACTGATCAGTTAAAACACAAATTAGAGAGAAGCAAACGGATGAATCGAGGGCAGGTAGACACAACACAATCATTACCAAATGCTGCTGCCTTTTCAGCTTGCTGTAAGTTTTTGAGTGGTTTGTTATATTTATTATTATTTAATATATTTGTATACCGCTTAAAACAAAACAACAAATGCAACATATATATATATATATATATATATATATATATCAATGAAACAAAGAAACTACAGTATGAGCAATGACAATGTTAAGTGCTCAAAGGAGACTATGAAAAAGGACATACTTTAGTGTAAATGCTCTCTAGACAAATAGCTCAATATGTGGTGAAATGTTCCTGACTGTAGCTCTTTATATTGCATATGAGGTATCGTACAACTGATGGCTCCTCCTGGGTGGGTGGAATCATTTATATGAAAAACTAGTGCGTCACATTACCCAAAAATTACTAAATTTGTTTCTCTGACAAATTCAATGGGTGATAAGTTCAGTTGGCCTTCAAAAATCACTTTAAAACCCTTCCAATTTGTGCTAAATTTTAGTTACCATGGTTGCAAAAATGATCCCATGCACATTTAATTGGAACATAAGAACAACTCGCGGGATCAGGCCAACCAGTTTCTCATTTGAAACTCACAAGCAGAACCTGAACGCAAGAGCACTCTGCCCATCTGGGATGCCCAGAAATTGGTATTTCAGGTGCCTATCACCTCTAATAGTGGTGGTAAAACAAAGCCATCATGGCTAGTAGAATAGAATATAATCACAGAGTTGAAAAAGACCATGAGAGTCATCTAGTCCAACCCCCTGCAATGCAGGAATCTTTTGCCCAATGTAGGACTCGAACGCACGACCCTGAGATTAAGCATCTCATGCTCAACCGACTTAAGCAACTTTCCTATTAGGTTTAGGTAACAGTACAGTGGTACCTCGCAAGACGAAATTAATTCGTTCCGCGAGTTTTTTCTTCTTGCGAGTTTTTTGTCTTGCGAAGCACGGTTTCCCATAGGAATGCATTGAAAATCAATCAATGCGTTCCTATGTAAACCGCCTTCAGACCAGGTCCGGGGACAGTCTGTCCCCCGACCTCTTCTGAAGGCTGGGGGGGGGGCAAGGGCTTTTCTTCCCACCGCCAGCCTTCAGAAGGCTGTTCTGAAGGCTGGCAGTGGGAAGAAAAGCCCTTCTCCCCACCTCCCGCCCCACAAGCTCCGGAGACAGGAGGGCTTTGCTCCCGACCGCCAGCATTTTAAAAGAGGTCCCCGGAGATTTCCCTATGGGCTTTCTTCTTGCGAAGCAAGCCCATAGGGAAATTCGTCTGGCGAAGCACCTCGAAAAACGGGAAACTCTTTCTTCTTGCGAGTTTTCCGTCTTGCGAGGCATTCGTCTTGCGAGGTACCACTGTATCCAGTGGGCTTAATCATCTACAAAGCTGATAAAGTTATTTTAAGTGTTATACTTAATCATAAACCAAGCTGCGTTTTAGCAGAGGCTCTTTCCAAGAGCCCAGAGTTGCAACCCCCTGTTGAAATTAGGCTTGGAATATGCCATCTTTAGTCAAGAAGAGGCTTGTTTTCAAGCCTAATCATAGGGTGGGACCATCTCTCCTCACATGAACTGACCCAGACCCCGCAATCCTCATCTGCTTCATAGGCCTCCTCCATGAGAGGTCCAGAGGGTGGCAGCCTGAGAACAGGTGTTTTCTACAATGGCTTCCCATTTGTTGAACGCTCTCCCAGGGAGGTTCGTCATTATACATCCTCTCTAACAAGCCTTTGGCTGATTGATACAGCATTTTAAATGTGTGGGGTGGGGTTTTTTTTGGGGGGGGGGTTGTTTTGATTTGATTGGTTTTTGTTCTCTTTATTTTCTTCTTTTATCCTGTATTTTTATCATGTGAACTGCCCTAAGATCTTCAGATGAAGGGTGGTATAGAAACTGAATGGATGAATTTATGATTCACTGCATTTATATCCTACCTTTCTCTCCAAGGAGCTGAGGGTAGCGTACATGGTTCTCCTCCCCACTGAAACCCCACTGCAACATGTGTTTAGGCCGAGAGGCAGTGACTGGCCCAAGGTCATCCAGTGAGGTTCAAGGCTGAGTAGGGTTTTGAACGCTGGTCTCCCAGGTCCTAGTCGTATTTCAGGGAGAGTGGAAAGTTGCAGCATCACGTGGTGCCCAGCAACAGTTCTGCTGGTTTGCAAATGAGCCCACGGACCCAAAAAGAGTGGCAACCCTACTTTATTTTGATTTTGTATTGAGTGTTGGTCTGTACTTCCAAATGAGCTGACTTAAACATTTAAAATCGAGCACTTATATTTAAAATCGAGCATTTATATAATAATCACTCAGATGGTATCATAGTTCATAGGATTTTATTTTTTTAAAAAAAAAATCTAGCTTGGAAATCAAGCAAGCATTTCTATGAGGCATGTATGAAGGCTAAGCATTTATGCATTCTGAAAACAAGTAGCAGACATCTATCAAGAAAATAACTGGAGGTAGTTAATGGAAATGCCAGAGATATTTTTTCTCTTCCTGGAAATATCAAGAAAATCATTGCTTTTTTAAAAAAAAGATTGTAAGTTAACATACTATCTTTCAGGGCTGCAAAAAAATATTATGTGTCAGGTGTATGAAAATATTAAACTGTACTGGGATTATTTATTTAATTAACCTTCCTCATCATGGATAAAATGGTTAAAGGAAGTTTAGTACGCACTCAGAACCGAGATAAAATAGCAGCCCTTTATTGTTTCCTTGAAGAAATAGGACACAGATTACTGAATTTCAGGATGGAAAAATATTTTCATTATTGCAAATGGGCCACGATGTACAAAGTCTATGGAAATTTAACACAACACGTCTAAATTTTAAAATTAAAAAAAAATAGCATCATTAGACCTTCAAGTCACAGGACCACTCGCTGTGCTCTTGCACACACCTCGAAAGGCGAAAACAGCTTTTCGCAGGTGGCTCTCATATGCTGTGCTGCACAGCAGAACCGCTAAAAGAGAACCCAATGAACAGCTAAAGATGACCATACACATGTTTCTCCTATTAAAGAACACCAGCTGGGTGCTGAGCGTTGCCTAGCACACGGCTCCGATACTGAATAAATGCTTAGTAGCACCAGCAGTCACATGACTCCAGGACTCTCTTGACTTTATAATGCTATAACACTTGTTCTCTTACCATCTATCACTTCCTTGCTGATGTCAAAGCAAGCCTTACATATGCACACATTTGTGAAGGCAATCTAACAATATCACATTCTATATACTCTGTATTTAGTTATTTCGCTAACTGCTAATGGCTCCTGACTGGAGTTAACCCTTCCAATGAAATTCAGCCTGGTAATAGCTCAGGCGGGACTCATTCCTTCCCATTTCACAAACTGCCTGCAGTGAAGCAATTACTATCAAATGGAATAAGCTGACACAATTCTGCTTGGAACTTGTCTTTTTACACATACACACACACACACACACTTCCAAACTAAGGTGCATAGGCGACATCTAGCGGTCAAAGGGAACAAATAATTAGACCACAAATGGACTATCAGACACGATGCAAAATTACATGACTTATTTTAAGGTTAAGCAAGAGTGCAAAAACAGAGCATAGGAAGGCAACCTGAAATCTCCTGCAGAATTAGGTCACATACTATATGCCTTTAAAAGAACAGAAACAAAAACCGTTTTCGTATCACAGGACTTGACTGAGAGCCTGCTGGCACAGCACTGAAATTAAATCCTAAAAACTGCCTTGGGTAAAGTCTTGGCACATAATCCCTTTGAAAATTGGCAATTTTCTTTTCTTCCCCCCCCCCCCCATCACTTTGGAACAAAAACTGGTGATAAAAATGTTTAATTCAAGTGAACACACATAAATACATATGGTAGGAATGTCCAGCTTTTTAACCTTTCATGCTCCACTCATTCTAAATGTTGAAACATTTAATAGCTTTCCCTTTGGGTTTTAGAGTGATCAGCTAACCGGATATCTGTTTTAAAGCGTACTGTACAGGTATTTTTTTAAACGTGTAAGGGAATTCAATTAAATAAAACACATTGCAAGCATCTTATAAAATGTATACTGTGACAAAAAATTACACCATCTGTTCTCGGGAAGCCAATAACGCTTATCTAGGCTGTTTGGGGACTGGGTGTGGTTCGACAATAGTGAAAGGCAGCACTCTGCACGTGTTCAACAGCATACGAGTAGCATACACCTTTTATTTTGGGCCCGGGTGTGCTTTAGCGACAGTGAGAGAAAGGTAGCACTCTGCACATGTTCAACAGCATGCCGGCGTACATTGATTCTTGCTAGTGAGCTTTAAGCAGCCGAAAGAAAAACTTTCCTTTTCCTGGTCCAGATCCAACTCTGCTGTTAATGTTCGGTGTGTTTTTTTAGCGTGGTGTTAAATTTTAATTGGAAAGTATACAGAAAGTGTGTGGGGGGGGGTAATGAAGTCAAAGGGAGGAGCGGCTTCCTTCCCACCCACCCGCATTATTTGAGTTGGGGATATGTTGACGCTTCTTCGCGCCCGTATCAAGGTCGGCTCCCTGGAAGCGAGCTTGCGCGCGTGCATGCCCAGAAGGGGAGCCAGGGACAAGGCCAGACAAGCGGCTTCTCGGCGTTGCAGGCCGCAGTTGGCGACGGAGAGGCGGGCCCCGAAAAGCCCGGCGGCAGCGGCGCGGCGGCTCCTTCGTCAGGCGCGCCAGGGCCCGGTTGGCAGCGGCGAGCATTGGCGGCGAAGGTTAGTATGGCGCCGGGCCGGGCGACTCGGCCGCGCTCCGCCGCTGCGCTTTGCCGGAGCTCCCCCTCTCCCTGCCGGCTGCACAACCGCGGAGCTGGCAGCCCCCTCTCGGGCCGAGCAGCAGCACATTGGAGAGCGAGGTTGGCGAGCGGACGCCCCTTGCGCGTCACGCAGATCCCAGACTTGCTGGATCCCGGACGCTTTGCAGCAGCGGCTGTTGGCGTTGTTGTTGTTGCTGCTGCTAAACTAGCGCGGGGAAGCAAGCCAGCGCTGACGTTTCAACCTCTCCGCCGCCGCCTGTCAAGCTTCTGTTTACCCCTTGTGGGAATGCGACGGCGCGCGCTCTGCGCATGTTCAGAGACGCTCTTTTTAATCACGTGGACCATGCTTTCCGGGTGGGGATCCTGCAGCAGAGTCGGCACAGGGAGGAGGGGAAATGGTTAGAATGGGAAAGGAATGGGCAAGCGCGCCAAGGGAAAGTGGTACAGGTCAAGGGTCGTGGGTGCCTGGAGGAGGTCTCTTCTTAATAGCAGAGGATGCTTCTTCAGCTAAAATGGATCAGATAGCAGATAATACCAAAAGGCCCTTTCGAGAGCCTCTGGAACAGTGGTTCCCAACCTTTTTATGGTCATGCCCCACCTAGGTAAAGGTAAAGGGACCCCTGACCGTTAGGTCCAGTCGTGGCCGACTCTGGGGTTGCGGCGCTTATCTCGCTTTATTGGCCAAGGGAGCCGGCATACAGCTTCCGGGTCATGTGGCCAGCATGACTAAGCCGCTTCTAGCGAACCAGAACAGCACATAGAAACGCAATTTACCTTCCTGCTGGAGCAGTACATATTTATCTACTTGCACTTTGATGTGCTTTCGAACTGCTAGGTTGGCAGGAGCAGGGACTGAGCAACGGGAGCTCACCCCATCACGGGGATTCGAACCGCCGACCATCTGATCGGCAAGTCCTAGGCTCTGTGGTTTAACCCACAGTGCCACCCGCGTCCCTTATGCCCCACCTAAGCATCTCTAAAATCCTGCTGCCCTGCACCCGTGACATATAATACTTATTATTTTTTTTAAAAAGCAAACTCCTATTCACGTGGAGGAAGCCTAGAAGACCATTAACTTGGTCTAAACGTTCTCGAATTGCCCCCCTTAAAAATCAAATTGCCCCCCTGGGGGCAACCACAGCTCTAGAAAGTGCAAGGTGGAACAGAGTCCTGCTGGGATGTTTTCTGCCCTCAAAATCCAAACTTATAGCCAAGCAGCCCTGTGTGCCCCACAGTCATATTTACAGAGGCTTCCTGAAGTCTTTCTGCTTGCCCATCACAGGTGCGGGTGCTACAGCCAGTCACAAACATCAGTATGACGAACAGGTACCATTCTTCACAGTGCCTGGCTACATAGGCATATGGGAGTCCTGTATGCCTGCGAGTAACCTGTATTTCTGCTGCTCTTAGAACCTTCCAGACAGGTGTTTATTGTGAGGTGGTGCCCCTCATTCTGGCACATTGTTTTCAGACACCACATAATGTTGACATAAAAATGGCAGCCTGTATTTTTCCCTTACTTAATCCAGATTTACCTTTTCTGGAAAAGCCCACTACCGTTAAAAAAGAAGAAGAAGCTATTGCTAACACCCCGTTTGCAATAGTAAGCCTCTGCCTGGAAGCATTCCTGGCCTCTCCACGCATATCTACTACTACAGGGATCAAGGAATCGCAGTCTAAAATGGGTGTACCTAGGGCAGCGTTTCCCAACCACTGTTCCGCGGCACACTAGTGTGCCGCGAGATGTTGCCTGGTGTGCCGCGGGAAAAATTAAAAAATTGAAAGATTTATTTTTTTTAAGTCAAATTTTCGATTGGGGCGCCGTCACTAGATGACCCCTGGGGTTCCCTCCCTCCCTCCCGCTCTGCGCCTCCCTCCTCCTCCTCCTCCGGGGAGGCCCTTCCTGGCTCTCGGCCAAGGCTTGGCGGCTGCCACTCACTCGCTCGCCCACCCGTCCCTCCATCCCTGCACCCGGCCTCTCCCCCTCCGTCCCCGGCGCGGGGGCTGCCGGGATCCGTAGTCCCCTCGCCCTTGGGCTCCGCGCCCCCGCGGGGTGCGCAAACTACGTTTCCCAGTGTGGCCTGGCGGGCCGGGCGTTTTGTTTGAAGCGCTCTTCTCCCGGCCATGGAATGAGCGCGGCGGCGGCGGCCGGGCGGGCAGGGGCTCTTCCGCGCAGACCCCGCGCAGCCTGCCTGCGCCCCCGCGGAGATCGGGCGGCAGGATGGAGGCCGGGGATCCCCGCGGAGCGGTGGAGGCGGAGGCTGCCCCCCAGGTAGGGCTGCGTCGGGGGGGTTTTATTTTTGCAATGCTGCATCCGCGCCGGAGGGGACGCATCGGACCGCGGGGAGACCCCTTGGCGGGCGTGCAAGGCAATGCATGCGTGCAGGCATTGCATGGAGTGCAGTGCAATGCAATGGCAACGCGGCGCCCTGCATGCATGCATGCAACTTCCACCGGCGCTCCGGACTTGGCAGGTGAGGGGGGTCCCCAGTGGGCGGCAGAGAGAGCCAGGAGGGCGAAGGGGAGCCGGGGGGGAGCAGCGCTGCTCCCCGAGCCGAGCCCGGGGGGAAACTTTGGCGTCGTTGCACCGGGTGTTGGAAGCGGAGGCTGGCGGGGGCCCCTCACCTGCAAAACCTGGTCGCCTCTCATATATTTCGTGCATTGCATTCATCGCCCGCTTTCTCCTCCAAGGAGCTCCCGGGGGCGCGCGTGGTTCTCCCCGTGTTATCCTCGCAACAACAGCCCTGCGAGGTGGGTCAGGCGAGTGGCCCAAGGGGTGGGCCGGGAGGGCGAAGGGGAGCCGGGGGGGAGCAGCGCTGCTCCCCGAGCCGAGCCCGGGGGGAAACTTCGGCGTCGTTGCGCCGGGTGTTGGAAGCGGAGGCTGGCGGGGGCCCCTCACCTGCAAAACCTGGTCGCCTCTCATATATTTCGTGCATTGCATTCATCGCCTGCTTTCTCCTCCAAGGAGCTCCCGGGGGCGCTCATGGTTCTCCCCGTGTTATCCTCGCAACAACAGCCCTGCGAGGTGGGTCAGGCGAGTGGCCCAAGGGAGCACCCAGGGATTGTCCTGGCCAGGTGGGGTGATTTGAACCCTGCTCTCTGCCCGGTCTTCGTCCTCATTTAGCCCCCACATGTGCATGACTGTGCATGACTGAGGTTTTCCCCCCTCGTCTTGGCTATGGTGTGAGTCTGTGCTGTTAATTAATGGGGTTCTGCCTTCGGAGAAGATGAGCCAGCCCTCAAGGAGGTGATTATGTAATTTGCTAGCAATTCATGTCCCTCCCGGCGTGACGCTGCGCGCTGACGTCACGGGGCTGTAATGGTGGTGTGCCTCGAGATTTTTTTCATGAAACAAGTGTGCCTTTGCCCAAAAAAGGTTGGGAAACACTGACCTAGGGGTTGGTTAGGTTGGCCCCCACCAAGGATGTTAAAATCGCACCTCTCTACTCTGGCTCTGTCACAGCAGCCCTGTGGGGCCCCCTCCCCAGTCAGATGGCGCTACTAGCTCCTTGCCAAGGTTGCAAAGGAGCCTAGGTACACCTGTGGTCTAAACTACCAAAGTAGGGATACTTTGGAGGGACTTCCTCACTATACATGCACCAGGTTTAAACCTCTAGGAAACAAGAAGCTGCATGCCTTCAAACTGATCAGTAGATTTCCAGTACTCAACTACTTGGAACAGTGTTTTTTTCAAGTGTCAGTATCAGTCTTGTGAATACATTCCCTTTCTCTCTTGCTTGTTCTGTGTGAACACAGTTGTTTTTTTCCCATGCCAGCTTCCCACACAAACCTGTTTGTCAACTCTAAATAGGAAGGATGCAAAATTAGATAATACAGTCCTTCTGTATGGTAACAAGTCTTGGATTATTGTGGGTGGAGGTGGGGATACTCTCTTTGCAGCAGGGAAATCGTTGCTATATGGAAGATCATTTGCTGCTGCAGTGAATAATCAAATGAGGATTTTAATTCCCGCCCCTCAACATAAATACGTAGAATAATTTTTATGTACAAAGGAAAAATGTTCAGCAAGGAGATGGAGCATAAAGAACTACTTCCATAAAATTGTTTGCAGTTTGTAAAGCAGATAGTAGAACATAACTGTGTTTTCTCAGCTGATACAGACTTATTTTCTATGAATTCAATAAAAGAGACCGCTCAGCATCCAAGCACTTTTGAATCTTTTGATTCTCTCAGCACATGCATGCACACGGATTCATTGTTACATTTTAACTAAATGGATCCTGGTTTATTTTTACAATAGGGAAGCTTCAAACATTAGGTTAAGTATCTTTTTGCTAGAATATGTGGTTGTGTTGAAGGTAGAAAGCTAGGAAATTGGGAGGGGAAATCAGTTTGGCTGCTGTGCTGTTCACACCTGGAATTTACTCCCATTGAACTTTGTAGGACAGACTTCTGAGTAGACAGGCATAACACTGTTTGAAAACATTTTGAAAGACAGTTTTCTGTTGTTCTTTCTCGATCCTCCCTCTATTGTGTGGGCAGGTAATCCCTCCCCTACCTGGCCTGGTCCCCTTGGCAACGCTTCCCCCAGGTGGGATTGGACAACTGACTGAGGTAGGCGGAGACCTCCAGGTATCCCACCTGAGGGAAGGCAAAGCCAAGCCTATGCTGATGGAGCCGCTCCAGATCTAGGGGCTGCGCGCATCCATGCAAAGGGCGCCCCCCGTTTTAAGCGGGGAGCAGTCATTCTCGAGACAGAATCTTTTCTTCCATTCTGATGTGCTGTGACATCCCACCACTGCTTGCAGTGTGAATATATACAGCTAAAGAAACAAAGGCGGGTTCTTGTAAAGATTGCACAGTTGTCATGCCTCTAAGACTGTTTTATCTTTGTTTCTGCCTAGAAGTAACGGGGGAAATGAAGGTCGCAGTTATCCCTCAACTGCTTTCAGATTGATAAAATAGAAAGAAGCAGAACATGCAGTTTCTGTCACCTGTCCTCTACCTTCTCAATTCACTGATAAAACTCTGATTTACTTACTTTAAAGCGGGGCTGAATTGTGACTTAACTGAGATCTGGTTCATGTAAGAGATCTGAGCATGCAGCAAATTCAAAGCCAATTACTTCTGACTTTGTGGGAAAGCCTCCATTTAATTACAGCCGGATCAATTCTCAGTGTTTGATGAAGCGAACAGACAAAAATATCAGTCGCGTGTTGAAAAATTGATCTAACCGCAAGAGAAAAGCAATTGGACAATGACTCTGTTGCACAGCCAATTAAAGTGTAGTTTGACTTTTGTGTGTGCTGATAACCAATTTGGGGGTTGTGTGGCTCATCTTTAAGACACTGACCGAGTAGTGGTGTTTGTAGAACTGATTAGACTTTTGAAGAATTAACCATAGAAAGAGGAGAGAATATCATACTAATCAGTGCAATACTACCAAGTAATATGCCACCTTATTTATCTCTCATGCTGAAGGAAACTTTGATATTGAAAACAGGCCCATCTGTTTACCAGCAATTCAGGGGATTTGAGAGATCTATTGTCTTAGCGTGGCTTCAGATGTTTGGGGGCAGGAAATGGGAGAGTCATAGATGCATCATGTAGGTTCAGCTTTGGACATTCTAAACAAGCATGAGAAAGGAAGGCAAAACCTTTGCTTTTTAAGAACGTTCAAATTAGCCACTCTTAAACCAACCTTTCCTTTGTGTAGTATTGTAACTGATTTTTGCTAATTTTATATAACATTGCTTTACTCTTATGTGTTTCCAATGCAGCTGAGCACAAAGGGCAAGATCCAGCTCACGTCAAGCACCTTTAAGACACATCTACTTCAATTGGAGTGTTTTGGTATGTTTATGCTATGACATCTACTCTTTCTCTTATCAGTACGAGCCACATAGTGGCATGAGAATATTTAGGAATTTTGAATAAACAGAACTAAGCTAAAGATCTATTACCTGTATGGCTTCCCCCTTTTTTTTTCGTAGTCAGCCAAACCTCAATAAGCAAAGCTAATCAGATCAGCTTATACAGAAACAATGCATTACATATCAATGTCCCACTGGCAAAACTAGTGCCATAGATTTTGTCAGTGCTCTTTTAGAGTGTTTATAGTGATGTTTTTAAATAGCATAATAAAAAAACTGTTTCTTTTTATTGCTTTGTATTTTAACCATTGTCCAGTTTATCTGGAGGCCAAGTCGATTTAGGCATGAATTACTCACGATTCATTACCGCAGTCAGTGCTGCAAGAACAGCATCTCCGATAAGGCTCCTCAGTAAGTACATACTTTGTCGCTCGAACCAGAACCTCTGATTTTCCTTAGGTTGTTCGTATGATTTTGTGATAGGTAGCCGTATAGGTGTAGAAAGCAAGAGTCCAGCTGAGTTGACCTCCTTGCCACTTTATGTGGGCAGCATATAAATGAGCTCACTAAACTATCAGCCTATGTGGTTTGACAGAGCAATAACAGAAGGGCCAACACAGGCACCCTTATGCCCTAAACAATGCTCTGAGCCAGCCTTTACCAACCTGGGGGCCCTGCAGGTATCCAACTCCAACTCCCATCCGCCCCAGCCAGTACTGGGAGTTGTAGTCCAAAACAGCTGGGAGGGCCCCAGGTTGGGAAAGCCTGGCCTGAGCTATCAAAGGATCATTTGACAGTGTTGGAAGAGACCTGGTTCAACTCACTACTCAGTGCAGGTTCTACAACACAGGACGCAACTACAGCATTCCTATGACCATCCAACCACTGCTTAGCACCCCCAGCAAAGAGCCCATTACTTCCTCTGTCCCGCTGTTGTATGGCTTTTATCTTTAGGAAGTCTTCCTCTGTATACGGTGGTTCCCTGGGTTACAGACACTTCAGGTTACAGACTCTGCTAACCCAGAAATAGTACCTCGGGTTAAGAACTTTGCTTCAGGATGAGAACAGAAATCGCACAGCAGCAGCGGGAGGCCCCATTAGCTAAAGTGGTACCTCAGGTTAAGAACAGTTTCAGGTTAAGAACGGACCTCCAGAACGAATTAAGTTCTTAACCCGAGGTACCACTGTAACCAGTTGCTGAGAATAGTTGATGGGCAGAGTGCTGTTGCACTCATGCCTTGGTTGCTGACTTCCTGAAAACATCTGGTTAGCCACCCTGAGAACAGGAAGTTGGACTTGATGGGCCCGAATCAGCAGACGACTCTTCTGACATTCTCCTGCTCCTTAGCCCAAATCTGTATCCCTACAGTTTTCAACGATTGGTTGCCCTTCAGAGCAGCAGGGGACAAGTCTGTTCCATCTCCTGCAAGGCAGTTCTTTATATATTTGGAGACTGCTGCCATCGCCTTCACCTGATCTTCTCCACAAGATAAACATATACCCAGCTGTTTCATTGGTTGCTCACAGGACTTGGCTTCCTCCGCACCAGTGGAGCCCATAACACACTCTTTTCTGAATTGTTCCCCCACCCACCACTAGGGAGAGGTCATGGCTCATTCAAACACTTCATATGCAGAAGGCCCCGGCTTTCTACTGATGTTTGTAGAGGTTTCTTTTATATTTGAATGAGCTTCTTGGTTATACAGTTTTTCCATTTTTCTGCATTTTACTTTTGTTACCTGCCCAGACAGCCTGGGATAGAGTATGTAGGAAATCTAAATAAATAAAATGAGGAGGGGTTAAAAGGAAGCATCTGCTGATACAGGATCTTCAGTTTCATTCTTCTCTTTTTGCTTTTCTTTTACTTTAGCTGAATTAATGCAGAGGTCTCCTCCATCGCTGATTTCTCTGGCAGGAGGGGCACCAAACCCCAATACTTTCCCCTTCAAAACTGCTAGCATTACCATTGGAGATGGAACAACGGTTGAAATTGGGGAAGACTTGATGAAGAGAGCTCTCCAGTATTCAGCCTCTGCAGGGTATTTTACAGATTTCGTGGATCCAAGTAGCGTTTTTGAAATAGCAAGAGGAGGGTTGCAAATAAATCCTGGCCAGAGAGGCACAGTGTCCCATGCTCCTTTGTGCAAGTGCACAGAGTACCACCACAGGAACCCTCTTCCCTGTTGCTGGTGAAAATTTATACTAGTAGCAAGGGAACAGGGAAGCTTTTATGGAAGTGGCAGCTCTATGGGTAGGCCTTGGATAGGGTGTCCCTTGCACCTGAAGCAGCACCAGGCTGTAAGACAGTGGTGGCTAACATTTCTGGCCAGGCAGCTGCATCCATTCTTGTTCTTCCTCTCCCAATTGCTTGAGGCAAAAATATTTTCAACCAAGATCTAAAGTTAGATCAATAAAGGATGAGAATCTTGAAAGGGGACATGTAATACATTATTATGAGGAGTTTATTGATGCAACGGTTTGAAAGAGAAATGTTTGCTTAGCATTCCAGAGCTATTATCCTGGCTGAAGGATTTGCAGAAGAATCTTCACAACCCTCCAACTGTTGAGTATCAGCCTGAAAAGGGGCAAATGGAGTTGTGTGTCACCACCGGCAGTCAAGAAGGGTTGAGTAAAGTAAGACAAAAGCAATATATGTTGAAGGTTATGAGAATTATTCCGTTTTCCTCAATGCGGTGCATTGTTACCTTGCATTGCAAAGATTCAACTACTGGCTGGCAGATAAAACACACTAATATTGACATAATATCTTAGGATCCATACAGATGTACTTTTAATATGGTGTCAGCATAGTTCTTACCTCCTAAACGGTTAACTCAGCTTTACCTGAATTCTTATCTTCTAAGGATTCCTTTGCCAACTGAGGTTGCAGTCCTAACTCCACTTACTGGGGGCAAGCCCAGGTGAATCCAACAGGACTTAATTCTGAGTAGGCATGCTTAGGATCGCACTGTGGGAAGTCTGCCATGCCACTTTTCCAGACCTCTAGCTGAAGAAGATTAGATACATCTGACAAGAACAACCTGCATGTTTTCACAAGCAGGACAAATAGGACCTTTGGTGTGCGTGACTTGCATCTGGAAAATAGCACTGAGGGAAGTTTAAGTTCCCCTCTGCAGCACCATGACCCTGTTCCAGTTTTTGCCTGCTCCCTCCCTCCAGATCATGGGTCTCCTTCATCTCCTCTAATTTGGTCCCTGTGATTTGTTAACATCAGTGATTTTAATAGAGATTTTATTATTTTTCTCATTGGGTTGTTTTTTTTTTTTGGGGGGGGGGGGTAAGCCATCTTGAACTTCTTTGAAAATTAGGCAAGGCTCCATTTTCAGATATCCTAAAGGCAAGGGAAGAAGAACCAAAAGCAGCCAAACTGCCACATCTTTTGCTGGCAATAGTTCCTCTTCAACTCAGTATTAGCCTGCCTGTTTGATCCAAGCTGCTCTGTTCTCAGGGCTGGCCCTGCCATGGAGGTGGCACTTTAGGTGGAAAATATTGCAGGGCAGCAAGCCCTGTGTTGTGTGCATGTGCTGTGCAACTTGTCCTGCAGCCGCTTAACTAAGCCACTGCCTTGGGGTGCGCTGGAGTTTCAGTGGTCTGCTGAGCTTTTGAACCTCGAATGGGACTGGGAGGAGGCAATTTCTCACCCTTTCCTTCAGGCAGCAAAATGCCTTGGGCCAGCCCTGTCTGTCCTCCTCTTGACTCCACCCAGGCTTACAAACACCCAGGCAGAGGAGGAGGAGGAGAACAGTGATGGTGTCTGCAGCTACCCAAGTTAAGAACATCACCAGCATCATTTCTTATATGTAAAAGCACCAAAAATGTCCTAGGCACATCTGTAGTTAGATAAAAGTACACAAGCCCCATTCTCAGGAGGCTGTTCCCATTCCACATTGCTGTTTTTAGAGTAGAATTGCTGCATTTGACATCATAATCTATGCAGTTTTGAAACTGATAAAATTGTTCTTTATTAATTGTTCTTAATTAATAGGTTGCATGTAATTGCTGAACATGTACTGCTTTGGCCAGCAACCTGTGAAACAGGCAAAGTACACCATGAAATGAGCATTTTGTGCAATATAAATAAGGAGCTGCTTTCTGGCTTTTCGGTCCATTTTGTTGCCACTTATATTCTTAGGAGCACAAAATTGGACTGTGATAGCACAGTTGAGTAGGACTTTATGAGCCATAACTTTGCTATCCATTTAATTAGCATTCATTTGTAATGTGTTATGCAAGGTTGTTGTTTTTTTCCTGGCCTGGACATTATTGAAAGGGTGAATGTATATTTTTGAGGGTTCCCCCCCCTCCACAAATTTAGCCATAATTCACCCAACGAACAGTTCTCTACTTCCTATAATACTTTTTTTCCATCTTAGAATCAACTTTGGTCTACAAAATAGCTAACTCTTTACTACCATAAGGCACTTTCTGAAGAAGTAGAGAGAAATATTAATGGTACACAGAAAGTCTTGCAATAATATATGTTATATATTTTAAACATGTAGGTATTTGAAATGCTGATTAATCCTGGAGACACGGTCCTTTTAGATGCGCCCACCTATCCCGGGACACTGGCAGCTGTGAGTATTCCATCATTCTGGAAACCTATGACAGTGGCAAGTGCTGGTATAGTTCGGATCTTCACTTAAAAACAAGTGGGGTGGAATCTACACATATATTTAAAAAAAAACGCTGTGAAAATGCTTTTTGAGAAAACGTTTTTAAAAATATATTGAATTTTGCGTTAGCTCACTAGCACCATCTAGGGTCATATTTGCATAATGCACTTAAAACAGACTAAGACATTATATTAGCAGCTGTAAAGCTTGAGTCCTTGGTTTGACTCTGACTGCTGCTTAACAGCGGGCTAGAGAGGTTTTTTTAACCCTTTCCTGAACTCTAGATGCACGGGCCACATCTGCACTAACCTTTTAAAGCACAACGAAACCACATTGTAAAAGCCACAGCTTTGTAGTTTTGTTAAGGGTGCTGCGAGTTGTCCCTTTCTCCTCACAGAGCTACATTCCCAACAGACCCTGGGAAGAGGAATTGATTATTATTAAACCACTCCAGTAATTTTCATTGAGACGATAGCACATAGGATCAGGAGGTTTAACCCCATCATTGCTGCTATACTTCTTTTGAAAATCCTTCCAGCAGCTGTTATTGGCCTCTGGAGGGAGTCACCCATTCATCCCAATGGAAGATTTTCTTTCAGGCATAATTGCAACCACGGGGTGGTGGCGGCAGAATTTCATCACATTCACAGTGGGTTAATAAAGGTTAAACCTCCCCTTGCCACACACTGCAGTCCTAGTGAAATCTACCCCTTTGGCTGCTATTACTATTTTTAAAAACCCTGACATGGTTACTGGAGACACCATTAGACGATCCGCCATTAGACGATGGCGCTAACCCGGAAGTCCCCAGGCAGAGCAATTTCCCAGCCCTGGTCAGAGATGCTGGGGATTTCACCACAGACCTCCTGCCTGTGTCCACTTCCCATTGAACGCAGTAGAACCTACCGTATTTTTCGCTCTATGAGACACACTTTTCCCCTCCTAAAAAGTAAGGGGAAATGTGTGTGCGTCTTATGGAGTGAACGCAGGCTGCGCAGCTTTCGCTGAAGCCAGGAGAGCAAGAGGGATCGGTGCACACCAATCCTTCTTTCTCTCCTGGCTTCATGGATAGCTACCTGAAGCCTCCTGAGCGCAGCGCTCAGGAGGCTTCACGTTGCTTTCGCTGAAGCCAGGAGAGAAAGAGGGATCAATCCCTCTTGCGCTCCTGGCTTCACTTCACTGGAGAGGCGCTGCGCAGCTTTCCCTCTCTGCACAGCGCCCCTTCAGTGAAGTGGGAGAAGAAACAGAGCCCCTTCCGTTTCTCCTCCCGCTTTGCTGGAGAGGCACTGAGCAAAGAGGGAGAGAACTTTTTCTTTTCCTGTTTGCCTCCTCTAAAACTGGGTGCATCTTATGGTCGGGTGCGTCTATAAGAGCAAAAAATACGGTATTTCTGAGTAGATGTGCGCAGGCCTATGCTGTTAGCATCACATCTGGCTTCTCCACACATTCCTGTTCATGGGAGGGGATTGTGTGGCGATAACTAAACGGCGAGCTTTCATGTGCAAAAACTGGCTTTGCGGCTCTGTAGTTTTAAGCACGTGCCTCATGCGTTTAGATGAAATACAGTAATGTATAATAGCCGTAGATGCAGAGAAACGCTGGGATAAATCTTGTTCCTGTCAATATTACATACAACAGTTCAGCCTTCCCTGATTCTGCAAATCATTGTGGTGTCTGGATGATTTATGGTTCGACTTAGTGTGTTGTTGGCAATATTTTTTCATTATCCATTCCGGGGGGGGCCCAGTATAAAACTTAAATGCAGCTGCATTTCATTTATGGCCTAATAAATGAAGGGCTAGTTAGTGCAGAAAGAGAAATTGCAGACTCTTTATTTTAAACCTCAGCTATAACTGCCCACACCTTTGTATTTTCCTCTGGTTGCTCCATTAGCATTATTGAAATTTCAGGCCTGTTTCTGAATACCTTGCGTTTTGGAGCAATTATCCTTTCTTTTGTTGAGGCAAGTTATTTATGGTTCCGGCAGTTTCACCCGATCGGGAATGAGAGATAAGACTATGAGCTGCTCCTCACATTATGTGATAGAAAACCCAGCTTTGCTCCCAAACTTTACACTTAAGAGGAAACTGCGTCCGGTTCTGGGTCTCAGCTGTCTCTTACGTTTGTGTATCGCATTCTTAAGTTGTACATTTAAAAAGTGTTAAGTATACATCTATAATGGGTGCCAGAGGTGAGCAGGGCCAGAGGCAAAAGTGAATGAAGTAACGTGCAAATTTCACCTTTGCAGTATGGACACAGGTTTGTACACACAGTTGCCACACACCACTGTCTAACCTCCATCCAGACAAGCAAGAAGCATTAAAATTCAAGGTCATGTTCCAGACAGGCCCAAACTGTGGCCTAGGGAATGTTCTGAGGGCCAGATAGAGATGCCTAGAAGACCTGAGGTTCCCTGTGCCAATCTATAACATTTAAAGTGTGGCACAACCATACAAGCCAGGTTATGTGTGACAGTTGCGTCTCCATGTTGTTGCAATTGTTGGAAGGGATGCGATAAAACTCACAAAACCTGAAATGGGAACCTCTCCACATGAACTGCTTGGTGTGCTTTGTTTGTTTATATAGAGATTTTTATATGGTTGCTCTGGCATGTAAATCAACCCTTATGTTGTTTCTGTGTCTCACCCCTGTCTCATTTGTTTCATAGATGTTCTCATTACTACTGTGGTGGCGAGCTTGTTATTTTTAGTTATAAAAGCTTCCATTCTTGGGCATAGAAAAAAATTGGTGGTACAAGGTTCATTCCGAAACTGAGTACGACCAGACCGCAAATCAGTTGTATAGCAGGATATGCTAAAATGCTCAGAAAGGCCAGTAAGCATGCAGATTAGCTCTTCCGTGATACATGAACACATTTGGCTGCGGTTCTGTGCACATCTATTAGGAGTAAGCCCCACTGAACACAGCGAGACAGACTTTTCACCACTGCATAGCACCTTCAACTGTTCTAAATAGATCTCCTGTTTCTTGACGATCTCTGTCTATTCTCCCTCACAACACCTTATTCCAGGGATGCCCTCTCAGAATACATATGTAGCACCATCTCTATGTCTCTCCAATTGCTTCCTCAAAACACAATTTCTGTGATTCCCCTACTTCATTGTTTACACCCCATATGCAACAAAATCTCAGTAAGCTGCATTTGCTCACATAGGTCTCTTGTTGCCGCTGCTTTTCTCATTCCCACCACTCCACAGTAATATTTTAGAAGGGAAGCAGATGTGGGGGTGTGAAATGTTTTGTGTCTTTTTTGCTTAGGAAGTGTATTGCCATATACACTGATTTTTTTTTTTTTAAATGGACAAATGATTACAAAAGGTAAGCTAAAGATTAAGGTTTGGACCAACTTCTGCTCATGAACGGGTCAACAAGTTTTCAAGCTCCACAAAACCACAAAGTGCTACAAAGGATTTCTGCTTCTGCAAGAGAACTTCCCTTTTTCCTCCTCTCCCTGCTCACTCTCTGTGCCATCCACAAATCTGTGCCAGAAGGCTGAAGGAACCCCCAGAGCAGATTTAAACTCCTTGCTCTAGTGAAACTACTTCACAGGATGCCATCCTATTTTTTATGGTCTGTTCCATGTGATTTAAACCCTCGGTTTCACTATATACTTTATGGCAGGCATAGGCAAACTCCGGCTCGCCAGATGTTTGGCACTACAGTTCCCATCATCCCTGACTACTGCTTCTGTTAGCTAGGTATGAAGGGAATTGTCCCAAACATCTGGAGGGCTGGAGTTTGCCTCTGCCTGCTTTATGGTGTTCTCCTCCCCAACACCAAGTGTATATGCAGCAAACAGAGTGTGATACCCTGTGTGATCAAGCTGTGAAAAGATGGAGGAAAAGAGGGAAAATGTAAACCCGGAAAGGTGATCAGCTAGTCAAGAATGAGCTGTCAGTGATTCTTAATTAATCTGCTTTCTTAAAGATAGGCTTCCCTTACATGACAGCTGGTGGGATATGGGAATTAGGCAGTGTAAAGATCATTTTTTGATTGGCAGGGATGGGGAACCTGTGGCCCTTGAGAAATTTCTGGTCTTTGACCATGGTGGCTGGGGCTGATGGGTGTTGGAGTCCTACAGCATATGGAGGGCCACATGCTCCCAACCCCCAATTTATGGTAAATAGGCCCCATTAAAATACTGTAGCAAGAGTAGTTGCATGTGATGCAAAATGTCTTGCTTAAGTAAATGCTCTTCATTCTTGTTGTCTTCTATTATAAACCAGCTGAGGCCGTTGGGCTGCAACATTGTCAATGTTCCCAGTGACCAACATGGCATTATTCCAAAAGCCCTGAAAGAAGTTCTTTCCAGGTGGAGCCCAGAAGATGCCAAAAAACCTAACAGCAGCCTCCCCAAATTTCTCTACACAATTCCTAACGGTGGCAATCCTACTGGAGCCTCACTGACGACAGACCGCAAAAAAGATATCTATCAGGTATATTCATTAAATGCGCATTTAATGTCACTGCTCTAGCAAAAAAAAAAGTGGGGAAGGTGGTTTCACACATATCACACGGACCTGCTGGATATTATGTCTCAGGTACTAGCAAAATATTGACTAATAAAGAACATAGTGGAGAACAGACCTCTATATTACAGGGACTCTTGGGAGAGGTCAGTGGATTTTGGTACATTCTCTTCACAGAGATACAGAAATCTTCTCATCTGTAGTGGTTGGTGGGTGGAGAGGGACACTTAACTGATCTCCCATCCCTGGCATTGGGGGGCAGCAGAGAGATCAGTGCAGTGAATGCACTCATAGGAATGCCATATGCATTGGTTCCACCAATTGGTTCCACCAGGGCATTTGCACCAAGCCAATCTTCCTGCTGTCTTACCCCCTTCCTCTCAGTAAGCCACAACAGCAGCCGTGATGTGATGTCATGTCAGGAAAGCACTGCTGACCGCCGCTGCTGCTGCTAAGATCCATCTATGTGGAAATCAGACCCCAAATGAACCCTCCAAGACTTAATGTGATTTCTGAGAGTAATAAAAGTGGCAGTGCTGCCAGTAGATGTGTTGTTTGGTCATGATTGTAAACACATCAGTTTCTTAATTCTAGGAGAGTTCAACAAGGTACGTAATGTGTTTAAAGACTAGAATGCCTTGGGACTAGGTCATTTGAAGCCCAGCCACCACCACCACATCCATAAGAACTTGCCTGGGCCTGAAGATCAAACTGAGAAACGTCGTTCTCTGGCCTGCCATGTTAACCACGCTGGCAGGTGCAAGGGGCAGCGCCCTTTCAGCAGTGGCTCCACACTTGTGGATTTCCCTCTCCCAATAGCTGTGCTTGGTTCCCTCTCTTGTTGCCTTTAAACAGTCCCTAAAAACTTTTCTTTTTCCAATAGTTGTATTGATCTTATTGCTGACCCCTCCCCCATATATGCTTTTAATCCGTTACATACATATACACACACACACACACACACACACACACACACACACACACACACACACTTGTTCAGTTGTTTTTGGTTTTAACATGTTTATTGTAAATTGCCTGGTGATGGATCATCCTCAAAGATGGGACAGAAATATATGAAATGCATGTTCTGTGGCGCCAATGTGGTTGAGATGTAAAAAGGGTTTTCTTTCCCTCTTTTAAGTTCCATATTTATGTACTCTAGCAAATACAATTTTTAGAAGAAATCTGTTGCATGTGGCTAATGACTTGCCCAATTAACAGATATACTTTTAAATCTGTGATTAAAGCATTAAACACACTCATTTAGAGTCTGGCATACTGCACTCTGATCCTCCTCACTTCCAGCCACTCGAGCCTGAAAGCGTATATGGATTGCTGCTACCCAGACCAATTTTCTTAATTAGCTTCCATGGAAAGTGCTAACCTGCATCCATATGCTTTTGCATGCCCTCTCTCCATTGGAATTAATTAGAATCCCAGCATTTTCAAGAGATGCGGGTGCATGTGAGAATGCACACAGATCTTAGGATCAGGGCAAAAATCTCCACTGCTTATTCATAATTCCATTTGAAACAAAGTTTGGATTCACCTGACACACCTGAAGACTACTTTGTGTGATGGTGTAATGGCTTAAAGGGGAACCATTTGGGGAACAGAATGTTTCTGATTTGATTAAATATTTTATTGCACGTATGTGTCAGTGGGTTGTTGTTCCCTCCCCCCTTTCAGCTTGCAAGACAATATGATTTCCTCATAATAGAAGATGATCCATATTACTTCCTTCAGTTTGATAAGGTGAGTTTTCAATTCTGCTATGCGCTAGCATAGATTTTGCTATCTCTTCTAACTTGCATCCTGCTGATACCACATTACTGATTGTATTTTGAAATGATATTTCCCTATTCTTTCCCCACTAAGCGGAAAGTTATGTTCTCATCATGGCATTTGCAAAAGTGCAAAAATAAAAGGATGTCATGTGCCTCATTTTTGGAAGTAGGGATGGACAGATCAGTCCATTTCTGGTTCATATCAGCTTAACATACATTTATTCATGAGCCTGTTCCATCTTGTTTACACATCAATAAACATTTTTTGAAATGCACAAATTCACGTTCTTGAGCCTTTTTATTTTGTATACAAAATACACATATTTTCACCCGTGGATGACAGAGGTCTTGAAGTGGGCAGTACAGCTATTCCTGCAGCTCACAGACAGAAACACTCAGAACTCGTGACAGAATACTTAGCTCCTTCCTTCCTGTTGAGGCTCAGACCATTTCCTGTCTAAGCTTAGAGCACATCCTGTTTGGGATCTCTCTCTACCTCTTCTTCCTCAGTTCCTCTTCTCCTTATCCTTCACTTTTTTGCCTCCTCTGGTCCCCTTCCTTTCTCTCTTCATCATTTGTGTCTTTTGCCTTTTCCTTACCTATCTATCCTATTAGATAGATAGATGATAGATTAGATAGATGATAGATAGATAGTTATAGATAGATGATAGATAGATAGATAGATAGATAGATAGATAGATAGATAGATGATAGATAGATAGATAGATAGATAGATAGATAGATAGATAGATAGATAGATAGATAGATAGATGATAGAGAGAGAGAGAGAGAGAGATGATAGATAGATAGATAGATAGATAGATAGATAGATGATAGATAGATAGATAGATAGATAGATAGATAGATAGATAGATAGATATACAGACAGACAGACAGGCATCATCCCTCTGTTGCCTTTATCCTCCACCCAGCTGACAGAAAGGGCTTCAGTCTTCCAACTAGCTCTCCTGCATGGGTAAAACTTGTCCATCCTCGTGTTCCAAAGTGGTTTCTAGCAACAAAAAGCCCATGGCTTGGTGGTATTTGCAGTCAGTGCCCAGTCATTTGGGATTTTCTCACCATTGGCACAACCCTTATTTTTGGCTCCTGACAACTGGAAAGAAGAAATCTCCAACCATATACTGAATTCAATGGCTCTGGCAAGTGGTGAAAAGCAAAATGGCCATAGTAGCAGCTGGGAAATGCCGTCACTTCAAACGTTGCCATTTCTCATGCAGACAAACAAGATGCTTTCTGACAATGAAGGCATGAGAAAGAATGTGGGACTCTGACATCAGGGGCATGTCTGTGTTGCTGCATAAATAGGTTAAAAACTGTGTACGTTTTAAGAGTTGGAGCCAACTAATTTTTTCTTGGAGTAGAGTCATTGAAATGAATAAACTTAAGCTAGTAATGATCTATTCATTTCAATGGGCCTACTTTTAGTAGAACTAACCTTCCACAATGTATTATACACCCCTCTTATACTTCTGCTTATAAAGCACTGGAATTCTTGTGTTAACTTTTACTAACTAACCTTTGTGTTCTTTCCACAAGCCTTGGGCACCAACATTTCTTTCCATGGATATTGATGGTCGAGTTATCAGGACAGACTCTTTCTCTAAGATCCTCTCATCTGGGTAATATCGGTTTTTCCTTTCTTGACCATATGCCCCAAAATGGAAATGCAATGATGTGGGTTCTGAGCTTGGGTTTTCCAGCCACAGACTGCAGAAAGAACCTTAAACTATTGGTATAACCATAGGGGATGCGGGTGGCGCTGTGGGTTAAACCACAGAGCCTAGGACTTGCCGATCAGAAGGTCGGCGGTTCGAATCCCCGCAACGGGGTGAGCTCCCGTTGCTCGTCCCTGCTCCTGCCAACCTAGCAGTTCGAAAGCACGTCAGTGTGCAAGTAGATAAATAGGTACTGCTCTGGCAGGAAGGTAAACGGCGTTTCCGTGCGCTGCTCTGGTTTGCCAGAAGCGGCTTAGTCATGTTGGCCACATGACCCGGAAGCTGTACGCTGGCTCCCTCGGCCAATAAAGCGAGATGAGTGCCGCAACTCCAGAGTCGGCTACGACTGGACCTAATGGTCAGGGGTCCCTTTACCTTTATAACCATAAAAGAAAGACTGCTTCTTGCCTTCCCCATTAATTTTATTTCACTTACTCCCCCCCCCCATCTGCCACTCTGTCCTCCCTCTTGTCAGTTACTGAGAACTAGATTCTGCTCTTTTCTAGAGAGTGCAAGTACAGCAAATGCTAAGCATTCACCTGAGCTGTCAAAAGTTCCTTAGCTATAGGTGCTTGAACTCCTAGGTTCTTCTCCAGTTTCTGTAGTATTGTCTCGTTTTCCTTCTACTTCCTCTCTCATAATTCTCTTCTATGTATTGAAAGTCACGATAAATGTCAGGAGCAAAGGAAGATATTCCAGCACAAATGCATTGAATTGTAATTACATATTTAAATGATGAAATGTTACAATTTGAATTAATTGTTGTTTTTTTACATAGACTAAGGATAGGGTTTCTAACTGGTCCCAAGCCTCTCATCGACAGAGTTATTCTCCATATTCAGGTTTCCACAATGCATACCAGTACTTTCACGCAGGTAAAAGCCAACAAGGTTTCTAAAAGTATATGCAACAACTGTGGAAAGCGTCATTGTAACAACATGAGGGTTGGGGCAGCTCCTGGGGTGCAGATTTGTGGGGTGCATTGGGAGAGAGGGGGGACTATTCCATTGTGCAATTGTGCAAGCAGAAATCCTTACGCTGACCGAACATTCACATTGCACAAATTGGATACCAACCAATGAGAAAACCATTATGTAAAATTGTCCACCTTTTTTGTAATTTCAGCATAATTTTCACAAAGTTTGCACATGCGTGTGTGTAGATAAATAAGTGTAATTGTCACGTATTAGCACTACTTTTAATTTATTATTAAAAGTAATTATGAATTAAGAGGGTTGAGTTTAATTTAAAAAGACCTTTTAAACGTTTGGAATCTGTGGTATTAATTAACAACACAGAATGTTATGGGAACTAGAGCTTTTTGCAACTAGCCCCTTGTCGATTCAATTTCTATTCCTTTGAGTTAGCAGCATAATTGAGAAGGGTGGAAAGGGAAATGGCAACACACAAGGGAGCGGTACATGCAGTCTCTGCTTCTGGGCAAATGAACACTGCTTAAAACTTATACGGCAGCACTGGGCCTAATCACTTTGACAGGGTTATTCTGTAGTTGTGGAACACCTTAAGAACTGGGCATACAGATTTATAGAGATCAAAAACCTTGGAGAGAGATAAGAATAGCTGTATCAGGCTAACAGGCTCACCATGCTGGCTTTAATCTCTGTAATATAATGTTGTTCGGAGTTATGTAGTTTTATTGGTGTGAGCCTCCCTGAGCTCCACTTGGGAAAGAAGGGTGAGCCATAAATGTGAAGCAATAAATAACTAAATAATAAATTAAAGAGGTTAAAGGGAATATTGGATGTAATCTTACGTAACTTCCCTGACAGTAAGGCCCACTGGATTTACTTCTGAGTAAACTGGCAAAGGATTTCACTGCACGGCATGCAGGTTTTCTAATATCTAGGCATTCTAGCTTGTTTATTAGTCTCTGTTTGATGAGATATTTACTCTAAGCTTTACTTCCATAGCTTATGATAGCCCAGCTTCTTCAACAGTGGGGACAAAAAGGTTTCCTGGACCACGTAGATGGGTAATGCATGTATATTTTACATTACTATGTTGTTGTCATTTTGTTTTCACGTTGGGCTATTTTCCAGTAGCCCAAGGCTCCATGCTTAAGACTTTCAAGGAAACATGATTAGAATCAGGCTTCTACTTCTAACATTATCAGACAGAACTGCTGCATTTTTTATACCAGGCAGGGCTGTACATCATGACCTTTGGAACGAGGGCAAGAAATAAGCCACTCCATGAGTGGCTAATTATAAACTTAAGGAACCGTGGAACTGCCAAGAAGGCTAGGGATGTTAAGACAGCTAGTGTCATCCAGTTTGCCTCACAAAGCAATTTGTGTGCAGTGTCTAGCGCAGGCAAATAATTACTTCATTGGTCCTACTTTCTGTATTTTGTGCATCGAAGAGCATATACTCCAGTAGCTGTGTTGCGAGACCAGCTTCATTTGGCTCTTCCTTTCTATCTATCCATGAATTTCCATTAGAGCTGGCCAGGTCAAGAGCTTTGTAACTCCAGGAACTGACGGTGTCCTCCAACTTCTGCATTCTTTCCCCCCCTTCCTTTTATGTCATGTCTTTTTAAATTGTAAGTTTATTTGCGGGCAAGGTTGCCTTTTTTGTTACTGTTTTTATTAATCTTACATAGGCTGCCATGGGAACCTTTTTTTGCTGAAGAGGAAGATAAAAATACTTAAATAACATAAAACTTCCATGGAAACATAAAACATGTACAGTGGTACCTCAGGTTACATACGCTTCAGGTTACACACTCCACTAAGCCAGAAATAGTGCTTCAGGTTAAGAACTTTGCTTCAGGATAAGAACAGAAATTGGGCTTCGGCAGCGCGGCGGCAGCAGCAGGCCCCATTAGCTAAAGTGGTGCTTCAGGTTAAGAACAGTTTCAGGTTAAGTACGGACCTCCAGAACGAATTAAGTACTTAACCCGAGGTACCACTGTATTATTTTACAACTGGCCAATTAATAGTACCATTGGAAGAGCCTCACCTTGCCCCAGTACAGACACACACACTTGTTAATAGCATACTATAGTGAGAAGCATATGTAGGGACCTACCAGGGATGGGGGTGGAGTGTGAGCACAGTATTACATGGCGCCAGTATTTGCATACTTAATGCTATGAACATTAAACATTCAAAACGGTGATGTGTACCTATGCGCTATTTACATCTATTGAAATCTATGGCACCAAAGAGGATATGCATACACAAAGACCAGCCATGTAGTTTTAACATATGTGCCCCATGAGGACTCTCTACATGTCACTCACCACTGGATTTAGGGATTTTTCTCTAAATCACCACTATCTCCCACCTGCCTGCCCCTAAAAAGCACTGACAAGAAATTTCATTTTGTGTGATAAGCCACTGCACGCAGATGAATGGCGAGGGACTAAAACCAGCTTCCACATTGCAGTCGCCATTTTGTGTACACTCCAGCCCTCGGTTTGTAACAGATTTCTGTTTCATTTATAAACTCGTACTCTTCGTTTTTGCCATCAGAGTTTTAATGATGCAAAAGTTCTCTTGTTGAAATGGCTTTTCCCCCAATGATGTTTGTATTCCAGTGTGGTGGACTTTTACAAAAAGCAGCGGGATGTGATGCTTGTGGCAGCAGATAAGTGGCTAAAAGGTTTGAAGACAAGAGTAATATTTGAACTGTAAACCAATTGTTTTGTTCCTGTATGTGCCATTCAGGGCCGGATTTAGGTTTGATGAGCCCCTAAGCTACTGAAGGTAATGGGGCCCTTTATACACCCAGCTGTCCTTTGTCAACAACAAATTATCACTGGTTTTTGTGTTGAATATATGCTATATGGTAATTTATGGACCTAATAGGTATCTAAAGCCATTTGCACATAACAAAATATGTATTTTATCAAAGTAATTGATATAGAAATGAGCAAACCAGTGATATTTTAGGGAGCAGGCTAGCAGGCGGGGCCCATTACTTACATCATAGGTGCCTACACAACACAAAACACTGTTGCTGTATGTAGGTTTTATTTTATTTGTTTTTTAGCTTAAATTTTGGAAATGTGCATCCAGGTTTTTTCCCTTTAAATTTTTTGGGGGGGCCCCAAGAGAGTGGGGCCCCAAGCTATAGCTTGCTTAGCTTATACGTAAATCCCGCACTGATGCCATTGGTAGGGGAACCTCAGACCTGGGGGCTGGATATGTTCCAGGCCACACTCCTCCGCAGCCCTTTTTGCACCTTCATCGGGTGTTTATACCTGGCTGGAATGTGTCCTTCAACTCTGATAATGCCTCTTTCATTCCCTGGAGGTGGGATAGGAAAAAGTGTGTGAGTGTATTAGCCTACTGTACAGCGTTGTACTAGCCTATGGTAGAATTTATATCCATTGCCCTGCCCACTTTTGCCTCATGTCCCATCCTTAGTGTCATGTGGCCCTTACAAGATTGCCCAGAAGGGAATGTGGCCCTCAGGCAGGAAAAAAAGTCCCTCACCTGTCAGGGAACTGCCATCGGAACAGGGACAGGAAACAGAGGGGCAGTCATGTTACAGGGAGCCTCCGAAAATCTTGCGAAGCAGTTCTTCTTCCGGTGATGAGGAAAGCCCCACCTCCAGTGGGGAAGAGGTAAAAGGACCTGAGGATGCTGCGGGGAGCCTTAGCACTGCTCCTGGCCAAGCTGGCCAGGAGGGAAGCATGCCCCTTCCGTCGCCCACCCTGCACAGAGGTCTAAGGTGCAAAGAGGGAAGGAAAAGGCTGGAAGTAATGAGACTTTTATGTTGGGGGAGATCCAGGAAACAACCACTCCCGGATTCTGCTAGTGATTGAGGCAGACATGAACTTGTGGCTCTGCACTGTAAATAGTTTGCACTACCACTGCCATCTGACATCACCCTTTCTATATGTGATAGAGGTGTATTGCCAGAAGGAAGGTAACACAGGGTGGAAGTCCATAATTTCCCTCATTTGTTCAGAGAAGTACATAAGATGTGCACAGCAGATGGCTTAAGAGCAGCTCATAAGTCTTACAGTAAATCATCACAGAACGTAAAAGAAACCCAAACTTGTTAAAGAAGAAAAGTTTCGTTATGGCACGAAAGTTATGTTCTTACATCTTTCCTTTCCCTGACTGTTTCTCTCTGTCTCTTAAGGCCTAGCAGACTGGCATTCACCTGCAGCTGGAATGTTTCTATGGATGAAAATCAAGGGAGTTTCTGATACACAAGAGTTGATAATGAAGAAAGCTTTGGAGAAACAAGTATGAAAAATCTATACTATCCTAGGCCTAAAATAATGTTGGGAGAGAGGGAATAGTTTTAACAGTGTCTAATATTGGAAGAGGCAGAATAAGCTTATGAACTGAACATGAAAGATTTGTCTCTAGGTGCTGCTGGTTCCTGGAAGAGCGTTTAACATTAACAGCTCCGATCCCAGCTCTTACGTCAGAGCTTCCTTCTCGCTTTCTTCTCCAAGCCAGATTGATCAGGTGAGTGCAGTCTTGCTGTGCCTGCCAGCTTGTCAACTCTTTGGTCAGATTTGCCTCCTGTCATCATTGTCACTAGGGCCAGACTCCCCTGAGGTCTGTGGAGACTTGGCCCTTCAGAGAGAGGAAGGGTTGGGAGCTGACATTTGGGAACAGTGGCCAAGGGTTTGACCTTCAAAGGAAGGAGCTCAAAGCATTCCTGTTTGGTGTAGGAATGTTGCCAAATCAGGTAATTTAGAAATAAAGCAGTAAGGTCCCTATCCAATCAAAATCATGCCACAGAAGGTCTGTATACACCTCCTATATCTAGCTCTGGACCATGAGAGATAGAGATGGGGAGGTATGGAAAGTGCACATCTTCCCATTCCTTGGAATGCCCATGTAATGCCCTCACATGTGCTCATGAGCCAAAATAGGCAGAAGAGAAAGAATAAATAGGGCCTTGTTGAGACTTGTGTGGCAGACCCTGAACCCACACTTGAATGGCTCCAATCCTAACCAGTTATCATTCTTATTTATTATTGCAGGGTTTTCAGAGGTTGGCTGAGCTCATCAAAGAAGCCTTATGATTTTACCAAACGAAAAATCCTTGATAAGCTAAAGAATCTACGGTAGAAACTCCGGCTTTTTCAAACACACTGGGGTTTCCCAACTGTCCACAGCAGGGAGAACCATTGTGGGGGACCTCCAGATGTTGTTTGACTATAACTCCCATCAGCTCCAGTCACCATAGCTCCTTGGATGATGGGAGTTGTAGTGCAACATTTGGCGGGCATCCCATTGGCTATCTGTGGTCTGCAGAGTATGCTATGATGTAAAATGCACACCTTTCCCCTCATGGTGGTGGTGCTGTTTTCAGGTTGTCCATAGCAGATCATAAGGTGGGGCTGCAGTATTCACCTGAGCTTCATCCAACGGAGTCGCTGCAGAGAGCGGGAGGGATACAGTGGCAAGGTTGGTGCAGTGTAAATTTTCCAGTGGAGCCAATTCACCATACCAACCTGGCCACTGTCACACAAACCTCCCTCTCTTCATCCCAGTGTGCTGCAGTGACTCAGTCAGACAGAGGACAGGGGAGCAGCACTCCTAAAGTATCACATCAGCTGCTCGAGGCTGTATATTGACATCTTGGAATGTTGGTTAGAAGAGTTTGGATTTGATATCCCGCTTTATCACTACCTGAAGGAGTCTCAAAGCGGCTAACATTCTCCTTTCCCTTCCTCCCTCACAACAAACACTCTGTGAGGTGAGTGGCGCTGAGAGACTTCAAAGAAGTGTGACTAGCCCAAGGTCACCCAGAAGCTGCATGTGGAGGAGCGGAGATGTGAACCCGGTTCCCCAGATTACGAGTCTACCGCTCTTAACCACTACACCACACTGGCTCTTGTTATTCAGGAAGATCTAAATTAAGCTGTGGCGGAAGTGTTGCCCTCAATGAGCCTTGCTAATTTTTGCTAGATTGAAATAGTTTATAAAACAACACCCCCTTTTGTGTATCAACATGTTTTCCCCAGATTTTAATGAGAAATTATTTTTAAACCATTATAGCCCACAAACTTCAGTAGAGGTGCCCTGCATCTTCTCTATCTCTCATCCACTGACAAAGAAAAGAGTCTGAGAGTAATAAGGAGAGAAGTAGCAGGAGCTGCCAAGAAGCGTAGCTGCAGCCACCATTTCATGGCATCCTCCCAGAATTTACATTCAACTGATCAAATACCCATTTCCAAATAAATAGCTGCGCTCTCCATGCAGAATGGCAAACCTGATATCTGTCTAAGGAAAGCAAGAAGATTGAACTCTTTCCACTTGGCAGTGAATCCCTGAAATCCAAATGGGAATGGCAAAAGTAAGTTGGGCCAAGGACTTTCTTTATGAGTAAACATGTAAAGGATTACACTATAAATTATATCAGTGGTTCTCACTGGTGTGGCAGGAGAGGATGGCAAGTGTTGCGGGAAGATTCAAGGACGATCAAAGAAACATTTAAACATTTAAGTATGGTATAGTATACAGTACTATCAAAATAATTTGTTTAAATAATTTGTTTATTATTTATATTTGCAGATTATGGATAGATATTTTTTTCAAAATCAAGCAGTGTTAGAAGTTGTTACTTTTTGTTTTCCAATGTATTTCTTATCAATAAAAATTTCAGTGTGTTATGAGCAATTTTTTATTCTGACCCAGACAAAAAAAGTTTGAGATCCATTGAACTACAAAAATGAAGATGAAAGCTACTTCTGCTAACCACATGATACAGATTACAGTAATGATAGCCATCATATTTGTCCCTCTTTCTGTTCAGTTTTTTTACATAATATATAACCACCGTGCTAAAAGTATTTCTCAATGTTACTAGTTTTTTGATGATAATATATATGATGGCCACACTACTAAAATGATTTGTCAGTTGCCAAGAACAAATGGTCCTTACTACTCAACACAGATTGACATTGTTTATTTTCTGATGTTCCAGAAGCGCCTGTGAGTTTGTCTCATGGTTGTTGTTTTTAATAAAAAGTTTAATATTAACTCTGAAAAGGGAAAAGTCGCTTCTCTTGGTAGAATATCTAAGGCCTTTATGAAGCATTTATGATCACATGATTAAGTGGATTGATTATATCTGTTATCTGGGAGGTTGCTTTCCTGAAATCTGCAATTGGAAAGTAAATGTTCAGCATGTTAGACTGAAGGCGGAACAGGCAACCAGTGGGGTCCTAAAGTTCTTTCCTAATATCGAAGTCCTCAAACAATCTCTGACTGTTTTAACTGATTTTAATACTGTATTTTTCATTGCTATAACCAGCCCTGAGACCTTATGGTGAAGGGTGAGTGAGAAATATAAAAACAATAATTAACTGATCATGGTTTAAAGTGCAACCTTGGGGCCCCTCTGATCTCAACTGATCTGCAAAATTCTCAGAAAAGAATCCTTAGAGCAATTATGGGTGCCCCTAAAATATTCATTGGATTCTTCTCCTATAGACTTGGGAATCCATTTATTCTTGCATTTTCAATTATTGGATTAGAATTCTTTCAAAGGAAGCAAAGAGAGACTCAGTTTTGTTGCTAAGAGCAGAATCTTCTCAGTCTACTGAAAGAATTGTCTTGACTGACTACATCTGGGAAGCTTGTGCTGATTCATAAATGTTATTTTCTAGGCAGGGGCAGACAGAGGACATAGTCAACTAGCGGTAGTTAAAAAAAATATTTTAAAAGTGAATAAAATAGGTCTTGGCACAGACCGAACTGTCTGTGTTATCAAACGTCAAATCAACCCCACTGGTATTACTGACCGTAAAAAGTATTTTACTGACATTATAAATTTCCCTTTATGGAAGGCTCTGATCCTTCTCAGGTTCCAAAAGAAGCTTTCTGCAATTTGAAATACAGTGGTGCCTCGCAAGACGAAATTAATTCGTTCCGCAAGTTTTTTTCTTGCGAGTTTTTCGTCTTGCGATGCACGGTTTCCCATAGGAATGCATTGAAAATCAATTAATGCGTTCCAAGGGAAACCGCCTTCAGACCAGGTCCGGGGACAGTCTCTCCCCCGACCTCTTCTGAAGGCTGGGGGGGGGGACAAGGGCTTCTGAAGGCTGGGGGGGGCTGGGGGGGAACAAGGGCTTCGCTGCCGACCCCCAGCATTTTAAAATCTCACCGGGACACGGGGAGATTTTAAAATGCTGGGGGTCGGCAGCGAATGCTTCGCTGATCCCGGGACGGCAGGCAGATCTGCACCGCCATCCAGAGCGGGGCGGGACTTAGCGCCCCACTCGGGATGGCGGCACAGATCTGCCTGCAGTCCCGGGACGGCAGACAGCTCTGCGCTGGCATCCAGAGCGGGGCGGGACTTAGCGCCCCGCTCGGGATGGCGGCACAGATCTGCCTGCAGTCCCGGGACGGCAGACAGCTCTGCGCTGGCATCCAGAGCGGGGCGGGACTTAGCGCCCCGCTCGGGATGGTGGCGCAGATCTGCCTGCAATCCCGCGACTGCAGGCAGCTTTGCGCGGCCATCTGGAGCGGGGCGGGCTTCGCCCCCGGCTCCCAATGGCCGCGCAGAGCTGCGCTGATCCCGGGACGGCAGACAGCTCTGCGCCGCCATCCCGAGCGGGGCGGGACTTAGCACCCCGCTCGGGATGGTGGCGCAGATCTGCCTGCAATCCCGCGACTGCAGGCAGCTTTGCGCGGCTATCTGGAGCGGGGCGGGCTTCGCCCCCGGCTCCCGATGGCCGCGCAGAGCTGCGCTGATCCCGGGACGGCAGACAGCTCTGCGCCGCCATCCCGAGCGGGGCGGGACTTCTCTGCTGTCCCGGGGAGATTTTAAAATGCTGGGGGTCGGCAGCGAACGCTTCGCTCCCGCCCGCCAGCATTTTAAGATCGCCCGGGGCAGTGGAGAAGTCTCCGCTGTCCCGGGAAGGCAGGCGGGGGGGAGCAAAGACTTTTGCCCCCCGCCGGCCTTCAGAAGAGGTCCAGGACCTCTTCTGAAGGCCGGCTGTGGGCGAAAGTCTTTGCTCCCGACCGCCAGCAATTTAAAACAGGTCCCCGGAGATTTCCCTATGGGCTTTCGTCTTGCGAAGCAAGCCCATAGGGAAATTCGTCTTGCGAAGCGCCTCCGAAACAGAAAACCCTTTCGTCTTGCGGGTTTTCCGTCTTGCGAGGCATTCGTCTTGCGGGGTACCACTGTAATCATTATGGGGGCATTCCTTTTAACTAATGAGAAGGATGGAGCAGAAAATTTAGCTAAAATCGCACAAGCTGATAACCTGCAACATTTACTTTCTGACACTGTTTTGGGGTGGAATCTGCAAATATTTCTACTAGAAACTATATGTATTGAACTGAAAATGTGCCTTTGCAACAAAGTTTGCTCCTCATTATTTTTCCTGAGCTTGTAGTGGATAGTTTTATTGACAGATGATAGCATAGATTGCATGCTATGTTTTTATCAAATTATTGGGGTTTGGTTATTATTATTTGTAGCCCTTAATTAATAACAATACTTTGAGGGTATTGTGCTATCTAATTTTGTGTTTTTATATTGTAAGCTGCCCTGTGATCTTTGAATGAAGGGCGGTGTAGAAATTTTTAAGAATAATACTAAATAAATTATTATGTTATCAAAATGCACCCTGCATATAGCAATATTGAACTTAAGACTAAAGAACTGGATCTGTTTTAAACTGATCTCATTTTGTAATCTCCCTTTCATGGGCTGAATCGTTACAACAGTTGTATCCCATAAAAAGAGAATAAAGCTTCGAAATGATAAACATTGTGTGTATTTGTATGACATTTTTGGCCTGCAAAATGCCAGCTTGATAGGAAGATAATATGATCAGAAATTCACCCAGCACAAGTGATTCTGCTGGTGGATGGTGGCTCAAGAGCTTCCCATTCCAAATGGTGGCCGCTGAAAGCTCTCTCAAAAGGCCAGGGAGGAGAACAGCAACTCATAAAGCATGAGGGGATGCTCTGAGACGTTGTTGCCTCTCCTCCGGCATGCAATCTCCACTTGTGCCAGAGGGTTGGATCTCGCCCAGTGTTCTTTGGCATGATCTGCAAACTTTACTTTTAATGCTAAGAGTGAAACCCCACATTCTAAATGTGATCTGCACTGAAGAAAATGCCTTGGGACACACCACATGTGCAGTCAAACATTTTCACCGTGATTTATAACATATGTCAAAGTAGAGTTCCGTAAAGCATATTCAGATGTTTGTCTCAACATGAGAACGCTGAAAGTGTAGATGGGAGCTGGGCGTGTGTGCCTGCAGGCTCCCCTTCCAATTTCCTTGTGTGCATTGTGGGGGTTCCCTCCATCCCTAGTCATCCCCGTGTTGCTTGGGAAAGGCCTGAAGAGGTTTTCTACGAAGTAGACTTCTCTGTGTGATCAGAGACCCTGCTTTTATCATTGTCACAATTGCTGTAGAAACTGCAGAAGGCGGGGGACTGAAGGGACACGCTCATGAGCACATTGAGGGGAAGTGCAGAGCATGCAAAGCTCTGCCAAAGCACACGCTTTGGTGTCTGCATATTCAGACAGATGCCCGAACACCTATAGCTGTGCCTTAAATGGAGGTGAGGTTTGCACACAGTGCCATTGTGGCAGAACCTGATTCTGGATTAAGACCCTAGTTAGGCAGCCGGGGCTATAATGCTTTGTGCCACAACATTCCCACTCTGGTCCTTCTGTGAATCAGCCTGTTTCCAACATTCCCAAAATGCATTGGAGAGGGAAAACGTAAATATTCACCATCTACATTTCCTAGGCGTTTGACCAGTTTCCATGGTTCTCTGCAGTCGTGCCTTTTGAATGTTTTTAAGTTGCTCCTGTTCTTTTCACCTCTGGACTTGCATACGAGGCTTAAAGGGCTCTTGTATCATTCAAGTTTGTAATGCCAATATAAAAAAACACATTGACCAGAATACTGATTCGCACTACAAATGCCCCTTCTCGGCTTTGTTTCCTGCATGAGCAGCGCTCAAATGTTAACATAAATAATGCAACAGAAGCTCAGAGGCAACTTTGTGAAAACGCTCTGAGCCGTGTCCTTTGAGGGCGATCTGTTTCCCTTTTCCTTAAGAAATACCACGTAGAAACAAAGGTTTTGACTGAAAGTGTTGACAGAAAAGTTGTGTTTAGTGTTCATGCAGGCATTATTTGTTTACTTATTTGCAGATTGACTCTTTGGACATTTGACACAACCAAGCACAGTTGCGACATGTCGGCTGGGACATGATATGACAGCATTAGTGCAAGGCTCCAGCACACTACAGGAGAGTAATTTCTACAAGTGCTGTCCCCAAAAAATTATCCTGCATTTTTTAACCGTTCTCCATCAATGAGTAAAGAAATTGTGTTAGAAATAGCAAAGGGAAAGATAAAAGTTTGGGTGAGACTCTCATGGGTGTTGGGATTACCTTACTTTGAGGTGGTCAAGATTGTGGCCTTTCATTCATTGTACAAATCACCTCACCAGCAGTCTACACCCTGCAGCCTTTCCAAGTAGGCCATGCTTCGGTCAAAGCACAAGGGAAAATATCAGGAGGCAACTCCTCTCATGGGGCTTTTTCAGATCAGAAAATGCAGGTTACAAGACAAGCTGCAGAGTGGTAGACTAATGTTTAATGGAAATTAAGCCACACACCACCTTCAGCTTGTCGGAATCTCCGTTCGACCGAGCTGATAAGGCTCATCTTCGGAATCGCCTCCCGGCGATTAATTGATGCCCTGATCCTTTGATAAGGCCTCAGGCACGCCGTCCCAGCAGAGCATCAAAACAGCACGCGGAAGGATGAGATAGTATGAGCTACATTGCTATGCTTTATTTTCTAGCTACGTAGAGAGCAAAGAAATATACATCCTCTCCCTGTGAGAGCAGGGAGCAACTGAACAAAGGAACAAAGGAAACAAGAAACCACTAACGTCACATCCCGTCTCCTCTCCCGTGAGACTTCCAATAGTATGGAATGTCTCTGGAATGTAAACAGAGTCCTGTGACTCCACGCAGCTGCACAGTGATAACAGAAACTAACACAGCTACCTCACAATGATAAGGTAAGCTCAAAACCCCACACCCACCAAAATTCCCTAAGAACAGGGCAGGAAAATGGAAGCCCTTTTTGCAAGGGAGAACAACCTTTGTGAAAATGGAGGACAGATTTTAGCGCAGTACAATTTCCCATTGCTTGTAAGGTTTTATTTGAGTTCAAATAAAAGGCACTATATTACACTCTAGTTGCATTGTTTTCAGTATTGGTGCTGAGAAATGGCAGAGAGCATGTGTTTTGTACTCCTATTATTGGAAAACTAAATAATCCCACAGTCAGGAGTGAACTGCTCTGCTATGTTTATCGCAAAAGATTGATTCACATTGCTATAATTAGCAATTAAAAGTTTTTGGCTTCCACGGGAAGTGTCTCCAAAAGCAAGTGGTGGTTGTCATCATGTTCAGTTGCCTACATCATTGGCTTGTGCTAAATAAAGTCTGGATTTTGATTGCACCTTACCAGATAGTATCATGTTTTGGCTGCTTTGAGTACGGTTGTTTCTGAAGGACTTTTATGCCGTTGTTAAGAAGGTATTTCAGCAAACCAAATTCTCCAGAACTTAGAAACACAAAACAATGTAAAGGAAAAGCTCTGATCCAATCTTGTGCCATGGTTACTATAGGAACACTGGGAAAAGTGGGTCAGAACTCAAAACATCATCATTATTATGCCATCAATGTACATGGTACTTTACAGAGGAGGAGGAGGAGGAGCAACAACAGCAGTAGCAACCAAACTCTGTATGCTGAGAAGCTTGCAATCTACGTTTCAACAGACTGCAATAAAGGGTGCAATGATGGTGGAGAAGTTGAATGGGAGAGGACAACATGAGATGATGAGATGTCATTGTCCTGGTGCAAATCTCTTGAGCCTTTAACTATTCATGGGGGACAGGTAAGATTTCTCAACAATAGGGCCATATTCCCATCTCAGTGGTAGGTGGGGGTCAGATGTAAATTTATTTATTTACCCATCCATCTGGCTGGGTGGCTCCCAACAGAAATAACAACAACAACAACAACAACAACAACAACAACAACAACAACAACAACCGTAACCATAACCATATCTATTAGTCGTTGGCTGTGTAACCTGTCCATCGTTTCTGTTCTGTACCATTTGATCTACCCCTTTGAACTTCCATGAACCTTCCTATTTGCTGCAGGTAGTTATTTTGGAGATAAAGCAAGTGACAGACCGATGAGATGGAAAGTAGCTTGGTGACCAAGTAAGCTGGTAAGCTAATGAGTGAAGAGCAGAGTCACAAGGAGGGGAGGATGCAGAGAGGTCAGCTAGAATAGTCCAATTACAGCTTGCTCTGTACCTGAAATAAATTGCTTAGACTAAGGAAGCAAGCCAGAACTGGAGGTATTATGATGCCAAATAGAATCTCATTGGCCATTTGTGTCAGCTGATCCTTAATGAGCTAATAGGGATGCGGGTGGCGCTGTGGTCTAAACCACTGAGCCTCTTGGGCTTGCCAATCAGAAGGTTGACAGTTCGAATCCCCAGAACGGGGTGAGCTCCCTTTGCTCTGTCCCAGCTCCTGCCAACATAGCAGTTCAAAAGCACGCCAGTGCAAGTAGATAAATAGGTACCATTCCTGCAGGAGGATAAACGGCGTTTCCATGCGCTCTGACTTCCGTCATGGTGTTCCGTTGTGCCAGAAGCAGTTTAGTCATGTTGGCCACATGACCCAGAAAGCTCTCTGTGGACAAACTCCAGCTCCCTCAACCTGAAAGCGAGATGAGCTTCGCAACCCCATAGTTGCCTTTGACTGGACTTAACCATCCAGGGGTCCTTTACTTTTTTTGCCTTTAATGAGCTAGTAGCTACTGTGCCTCCTTTTGACCATCAGCAGTGGTGGCCTCTAACCACATTAAGAGACCAACAGCACCCTATTCTGGCAACGTGCACCAAATGTTGCAGTTGGGTCTAGGCTGCTAGTGCCCTGGCAGCTTACACCCCACAACATGCAATACCAAAAGCTTACCCTTCCATAGTTTGGAATGAAATCCTACAGAAGTTGATTTCAAAATAAGTTCCATTGAGTTCCATAGTGTTTACTCACACATCACTGAGTATAGAATTGTAGCCTGAATACAGTATATGAAATTCAAATGGGATGTGTGTTTTAACAAATTAAAAATAAGCATTGACAATCAGGTAGCCTCCATTATCCAAACATCTTCAGATTTTAATAGGCACATTCACTCACTTGAGACAGCATTATCCATCACTGTTTTATGTATTGATGTTTATGCTATATTATCTGTTTAGACCTTCCACAAATTTGTTAACCATGTCAAAACTCTGATAGATAAATATTACCTGGGTATTTCTTTTGTATCCAGGATCCAATTAAAAATGATTTATATTAGCTGTCCACAGGAAAACAACTGTCCCAAGGAAGATATATTTCCGTGACATGTTTACTATAGCTTTAATTTTTTTTTACTAGGATTTGTTGCAACATAAAACATTGTTTTCACACTATGTGAAAGGAAATCAGTAATGTTTTGTTGCTGGGGAAAAACTAGGACTTTAATGGATGGCTTTTAACTTTTAACACTTCGTATAACCGCAATTCTCTCAATGTTGTCCTGTAATCAGGATTGATGGTGGACCATATCTTTGTCCCAGATAAGGTCAGCTAAAGTTTTGAAACATTTTATAATACAGCATTTAGTACTAAACAAGATATGGTGGGGGAGGGGCAGCGATGAGCAAGGTCTTCACTGCACAATATCCAACACTTCCCATCTTCAACTGTTCTGTAGCGATTCATGTGTTTTATCCCCATTTATCAAAATAGGAGACTCCAAAAACAGCAGAAAAGAAACATGTCCACTATAAAAAATACTGTAAATGCGTCCAGTTTATAATAAATGATATAAACTAAGCATGTGTGCCAGCATCCCAATGCTGCAACATTCATTTACAGAATCTGAGTGATTAGATAATGGAAACTGGAGCACAAGATCTAAGCAGCACAAAAGGTTGAATACAGGCTAGGCAGGTAAGCCTGTACTGGTTTAGACCCTGGACTTATTGTCTGATAGGATATTCCACCCACCCTCGCACTTCGGTGATATGTATTAATTCAACATGTAGCACGCTTGACCTTTCTCCTTGTCATTCCTCAAAAGCTCATTTCTTTAAATGTCAAACATTTTAAAGTGCACCACCCCTTGTATACCTTCGTCTTTCTGGTTTGCAAGCTGGCTGGCTGGCAGGGATCTTTCTCTTTCCTTTCCCTTTTTAAAAACTGATGCGAGTCACTTTGGAAAGCAACAATTGTCTGAAAAGTGGGATAAATTACATGGTAACAATGCAATGCTAAGTGGGGTGTGTAGTGAAACCCAAAGGTGAACCTACCACTTTAATCTCCATCTCTGCTAGATTGGTGCTAGCAGAATGGGAGTGAGGGAAGAGGAGGGTTGCCACATTGGAAACAATAGGTAAGGGGAGGGAAAGATTTAGGCAGCCCAAGTGTCTAAATTTTCTCCAAGTTTGGCAGGCAGTATTTGGATACAGTTGCTGCCTGGAATGACCTGGAATGGCCTTGACACAAGGATGGGGAGAGGGGGGTAGATTCAGTTTTCATTTAAAGGGAAACTTACCTGTTTTAGACTTTCCAAAACAATGCACAAACCAAAACACAGCCATCCTTCAAAATTCACACTTCTCCGAATTTTACAGTTTGATTTCCCCAGCCATGTAATGTGTACAGAAATGCACATAGTAGGGTAAAGTGTATTTTTAAAAATGCACATATTTTTGAAAATAACATACAAAAGATGAATTTTATTAGGGAAAATTAATTTGCCAAAAATATGTATATTGGGGAAAACAAAAAAAAATGCATTATTAGGAGAATTTTGCACTAAAATGCAGGTGACCTTTTTATGGGAACTTCTTGTATTTTGAAGATTTGCAAAGTGAGGTGGGAATGTGGGAATTTAACTTAAACGGGATGAAACCAAAATTGACTGTTTCGCCCGCCGCTACCCAGAATCTTGCCCTACTGATGTTAGAGTGCCAACCTAAGTTGGAAGCCAAGGCATTGGAGGGGGAGGTTCTGATAATGGATCCCTGGCATTGGAGGAAGGTCCTGACCTATTCAGTGGCCCCTGGGACACCTTAAGAAAGCAAATAAATGATTGCTAAGTAGTATTGAATCAAAGGTTGGTCATGACTGGGCATACAGCCATGTTTCGCGCTTGATAGACAGAGTAATTGTTTAAGAACTCAGCAAATTAATTAGTTATAGAACATGCAGTTCAATACAGCATAGGCTGTGGTTTCTCTTGCCAGAGAAGCAAAGAACTAAGTTGTTGTTTTAAGAACGGGGGAGGGGGGTGGTACTGGATTCTTTCTCAGAAAAGCTACTAATTCATCAAGAACCATCATTAAAAGCTTACTGATTTCTTGGTTGTCCTTATTTAAGATGCAGAGCAATACATTGAAGGCTTAAAAAGGGAGAGAGATCTGCATTCTTACTGCCACCCAGCTTATTTCATTACCTTTAAGGAGAGTACCTCGCCGAGGATCCTAACAGTATGTTTAAGCTAACATTCCATAGCTTTGGCCATTCAAGATGCCAAGTTCCTCTCTCTTTTTTAAGTAAAATGCAGCGGGAAACACTTTTCAAGGGTTGAATGAGGAGAGCACCTTTGTATGCAGGAATAGGTAAAGGTAAAGGGACCCCTGACCATTAGGTCCAGTAGTGACTGACTCTGGGGTTGTGGCGCTCATCTCGCTTTATTGGCCGAGGGAGCTGGTGTACACTTCTGAGTCATGTGGCCAGCATGACTAAGCCGCTTCTGGCGAACCAGAGCAGCGCACGGAAACACCGTTTACCTTCCAGCCAGAGCGGTACCTATTTATCTACTTGCACTTTGACGTGCTTTCGAACTGCTAGGTTGGCAGGAGCAGGGACCGAGCAACGGGAGCTCACCCCGTCGCGGGGATTTGAACCGCCGACCTTCTGATCAGCAAATCCTAGGCTCTGTGGTTTAACCCACAGCGCCACCCGCGTCCCTCATATGCAGGAATACACATGGTCATTTACCTGTCTTTCAGAAGGTATTATGAAGATCTAATTTATAAAGTCCCAAACAACTAGGGGCTTATTCAAAGAAGCAGCTCCTTCCACATAGTTCTGTCTGTCTATTAAGATCTGAAGCTGAGGTCTGCCTGGCTGTTTTGCATCAAAAGAACTATCTCTTATTCAGCAGTCAGAGAAAGGGCTCTCTCTCTGCAATGGCACCCTAATTGGTGCCATTATTAGTCAATGTATAGGCATTGGGTCAGTTTTATCTGTGGAGATTGTGTGAACTATTGGGTAGACGAGCTTGAAGGGGCTGCTGTTTCACACTTGGAGCCAACTAGCTTTTGAGAGGAGATAAGGAGAAAGGCTGAGCTATTCCTGATGTAAGTCCAGAGTCTAAATTTTCATAACTGATTTTCCTTGGTAAATTATTAAGTACTTGGACAAAGTTTGCTAGAGATTTATGGTTTTGAAGGAAGCTATGAGAAATACACAATTATATTATATTCACCTTAGGAGAAGAACAGCTTTCGGCATTGCTACTATTCTTTCTTTGTGCCTGAGGGTTGAAGAAAAAAAGTTGTTTTTTGTTATTGTTGGAGCATTTGGTCTTCCTGCCCTTTTTTCCTTTATCAAGCTGCAGACTGTAAGTTTCATACTTTTATTAATTTTTTTTGTGTTAAAGATTTATTTAGAAACTAACAATATTGATTTCATTTACATCAAGGCTAAGCCAAATGGATGTCCCTTTATTCCCCATGAAAATAGGTTGGGGACACACCAAACGGGGGGGGGGGGAGGGAGAGAGACATAATCCCCCCTAGCCAGTTCACATTTTGTCAAGGGGAGAGGGAATCGCCCGTCTCTTTTGCGGTGAACAAACATTTTGCCACTTCAGTGGTGGCAAACTGCCACTTGAAAAACAGCAGTCCACACTCTGAATGATTCTCATCCGCAAATGATTTGCCTGCTTAGAGAAGCAATGAATTCCTGGCTGGTTACGATGACCCACATCGCTAGTCTAGAAAATATTACACTCACCTTAGCTCAACTATGTTTCCACTTAGTAGAATTATCATGCTCATTTTGTAGTACCTGGTTGAGTAGGACCACTCCTGGAACTATACATCAGAGGGGCAGAGTGGAGCTGAAGCAATCGCAACTTTGGAAACAGTGGCCAAGAACAGGTGTGAATATAACACACACACACACCCAAGGGAGAGGGAGAGGGAGAGATGTGATGTCGGGAAATCCTTTTTTGCTTCTCAAAAGCACAATATTTTTCCTTGATATGTTCATGCATGAAGAGTTAGCACAGTCCTACTTTATAGAAGTTTGAAATCCCTGATAAATACATTTTTTTAAGAAGAAAAATTGATGGTGATTTTAACTCTGTTTGGAACTTGTTGTTCTGCCTGTTGTTAATGTGATTTATTTTTTTTACTGTATTTAATGACATTGCGTTTTTTAATTGTTTTAGGCTGCCCTGTGTTCCTCAGCTTCAGAGAATGCCCCTTAGTTAATATTGGATTTGAAAAGATATTTGGTTGCTCTTATTTGTGCCAAGTTATAAAGTAGAACACGTGAGCAGTTGAACATAAAGTACTGAAGCACTCTCTGTGCTAAGAGAAAGCGATCAGAACAGACAAGTGTAATCATTATCTGTGTCTAATTTCTACCGCAGTTTTCTAAGGAAATCTAAGGAACCTTTTCACTGCTTGTCACATCAAAATGGATTATTCCAAATTCCTGTCTGATATAAGTGCAGCAAGGAAACCAAACGTTGCAAGACTTTCAAGTGAGTAGTTGCAATTTCCAGTCATCACCTGATTTGCTTCACAATTTTCATTTTCTCCTGGCTTTATATCTATAGAATATGCTGATGCTCAGAAAAGTCTTGTTGAGAGAGAGTACGAGTTCCAATTCGAAAAAATAATGCTATTGGGTTATTGTTGTTTTACCTTTTTGTAAACCGCTTTGAGGGGTTTTTACAATCAAGTGGCATATAAATTTTATGAAATAAATGAATAATAAATTGGGTGGTACCGCACCTCAGTGGTACAGCAGATAGTTTGCACAGAGTTTCATGTTCAATCCCTGATAGTATTTCCGTTTTTTTTAAAGACCAGGTAACAGGTGATGTGAAAGACCTTTGCCTGAGACCCTGGCAAGTTGCCCCCAATCAGAGTAAATAATGTAGCCAGGTATATAAGGCAACCTTGTAATGCTGTAATTTACTGCTCAGTAACATCATAGATATACACATCACTGCATAACAGTAAAAACTAATAGAGTTAGGTTGTAGGCCTACACACACTCAGCAGGGGAAAAGCTCCACTGAATGCAGTGAAACTTTCTTCTGAATAGATATGTATAGAATTGCACTCAACTCCTATTTCATTTTCTGTTAGTTTTTGGTTATTTAGGTGTTTTATCTGTAATGGAATTGGATCTATCTGACTCTAAGGCTGCTTACACAGCACACATTCAAAGCTCCCGCCTTGTTGTTGTTGTTTAGTCGTTTACTTGTGTCTGACTCTTCGTGACCCCATGGACCAAAGCACACCAGGCACTCCTGTCTTCCACTGCCTCCCACAGTTTGGTCAAATTCATGCTGGTAGCTTCAAGAACACTGTCCATCTCATCCTCTGTCATCCCCTTCTCCTTGTGCCCTCCATCTTTCCCAAATCAGGGTCTTTTCCAGGGAGTCTTCTCTTCTCATGAGGTGGCCAAAGTATTGGAGCCTCAGCTTCAGGATCTGTCCTTCCAGTGAGCACTCAGGGCTGATTTCCTTCAGAATGGATAGGTTTGATCTTCTTGCAGTCCATGGGACTCTCAAGAGTCTCCTCCAGCACCATAATTCAAAAGTATCAATTCTTCGGCGACCAGCCTTCTTTATGGTCCAGCTCTCACTTCCATACATCACTAAAGCCCCCGCCTACCCACCCCCAAAGAATCCTGGGAATTGCAGTTTGCCCCCTCACAGAGCTACAATCTCCAGTACTCTTAACAAATTACAGTTCCCAGGATTCTTGAGGATGGAGGACGTGTTTTATCTGTATGGGGGGGGTACACAACACCAACATGCTGTTCACAATGAAATTAAACATGAATGGGAAAACCTCTAGGTTTTTTTCTACTTTTGGCTAAGACCCTCACTCCTACAGAAGCCCTTATTTCATGATATACCTAATCATGTAGACAATGCATCCTTCAACCACCATATTGTGTTCCCCAACTACTAGAAAACCACAACATATGGGCTTCTCCAAGATAGCTGCTTATACAGATCAAAACTGGATTACATTCACCATAGAACACAATTGTGATGTTTAATATTCCCTTGTATTTCAAAAACACTGATGTTTTAAAAAGTGTTCTGTGACACAGTAGATAAGAACAGCATTTTCTTTCACATTTGGCTTCCTCTGAAATTCTAGCTTTGTTCATTTTTTCTGTTAATTACATCTTTTAACTTATTAACTAATATTCTTTTACTCGTGTTAACGGCAGATGAACTGGAAAAGAAGATGACAGCGTCTACCGTCATCATGTTGAGTGGGGGTATGCCAAACCCTAACTATTTCCCAATGAAAACAGCAACTATAACCCTCAATGATGGAAGCACCATTGAAATTGGAGAACAACTGATGAAGAGAGCTCTTCAGTACAGTGCTACAGAGGGGTATGATGAAAAATCACGCAGAGGGCCCCTCCAGACTGGTGTTTTATTGCAGGTGTATTCTGCAACATAATCCTGGGAATCGTAGTTTGTTTGGGGTACTGAGTGTTCTTAGGGAATCCCTATTCCCTACACAGAGCTACAATTCCCAGAGTGGTTTAACCAACAATCCCTCTTTCCAGGGAACTCTGTCCATAGATGGATACGCAACAGATACAAAATAAATTACAATTTAATATAAAACTTTGGGGGGAGAGTGCTCAGAGTTTCCCACAGGCATCTGGTGGGCCACTGTGAGCCCAGGATGCTGGGATAGATGGCCCTTTTGCCTTACCCAGCAAGGATTTTCTTATGTTCTTAATTAACTCAAGCAACTCCCTAGTCATTTATTCAAAAGACTTGTTATTTAAAATGATACTAATGAACACACTCCTGGTCCACGTAAATAAGTTTTTCATATCCATTTCTAAGAAGGTGTTAAGATGTTTATGCATTTCTGTTTTGTTTTTTTCTTCATCGCACCAACTTCAAGCTAACCTGAAGTGGTATATTATGCATGAAGAACTGAGGATATTTAAAAAGAGGAATAAAATCTCTGTCTTCCAGAATGCACAACTTATTGTCTTGGTTCAGAGACTTGCAGATGAAGCTCCACAACCCACCAACAGCGACGTATGCTCCTGAGAAAGGACAAATGAAGATATGTCTCACTTCAGGCAGCCAGGATGGCCTTACTAAAGTACGAGCGATTCAAAGGTCAACAGAACCATGTCAGTTCAGACAACTGAGCCAAATGCCCACTGAGTCCCTCTATAAGCAATTAAATCGGAAGGATATTTTTCTGCTGATGATTCTTCCCCATCATATCAAATCAGTTGAGCAAAGTTAATACTTGAAAATAAAGACTTGACATGACGGCTTCATGTGCACTATTGGAAAATACAAGTGTATTATTCCATCAAGTTTTTGTTGTTGTTGTTCCCTTCCATGGAAAGGTCTGAGATTCAGTGGAGGTCTCCAATGGTAGAAGGGAAGGGATTTTTATCAACTCCCCATTCCTCCTTCAGTCCTTCACGCTGCTTCCTACACTGTTCAAGAGGGTCCTCCAACTTTCTTGAGCAGCTTTGCAGGAGAAGGAGGAGGAGGAGGAGCAGGAGGAGGAGGGGAAGGAGAAGGAGAAGGAGGAGAAATTAAAATTACTTCTCCCCTTCATCCAGCAGAACTATCCTATTTTCAGAATTAAGCTCATGGAAACTGTCCCTAGTCATAGGAGTCCGAGAGACTGAGGTTCCTTCACACACACCCCAATAAAATATTTGAGGGTACCGGGGGAGGGTCCAAAGTTGATGGCCATGGGCATTCAAATGGGGTGTGTGTGCCACATCTTACCTGCTCCCCCCCCCAATCTTTTATTCAAGTTGGCACCCCTGTCCTCAGTGGAGACAGAACCAGATGAAATTGCTTCCAGTTATGTAGCTTTCCAATTATGTAGTTCTAAACTCTGATTCTTAAACATAAATAGATACACGTCCATTGTTCTTTATAGGGATGATTGACTTCAGGGACATATCATAGAATGATTTATTCACCAGAGATCTGCTCCTTGTCATCTTTGTTTTTAATCTTCTGCATTACTAACTATTTTTATTTTCTAGTTATGTAATGCTTGCTTGTGCTTAGCATCTATATGTAAACTATATGCTCGGGGGGGGGGGAGTTGCGTAAAATCTAAGTTAGGGGTAGTGCAATTTTATCATTTTTATTTATTTATAAAATGAGATTAATTCTGGTTGTCCATTTCTGAGAAGAACCCAAGGCCAAATACTACACGGTTAAAAGTGATCAAAACCAGTTTTAAAACAAAAACACATGACTAATGGAAGAAAAGATTAAAACCAGGAAGCAGATAGATATCAATTGTCAGCCAGATAAATCGAACTTCTGATGGGATATCTTAAGAAAGCAGCCCAAAAACATTAAGCCAGAATCAATGATTTCCACAGCCCAGATATAACCAGAGAAAGATCTCCTAACATGTCTCTGCTATATATCTCAAATACAGACAAGGCATTCAGGACAGCCTTCCTGGCTGGTGTCAAAAGAAGAGCAAGATAATGTCACCATTTAGATTGAGGGGCTGGCCAACCTGTGGGCCATATATGACCTGATGACTTGAATCTACCCTGCCATCTCCCTTCTTGGGCCCCAACCTGCCTTTGTGGCAATTAGCTTGAGAGAGAAAAACAGGACTTTTCATTTTGTTTGCCAAGCCTAATTGCAATGGGGGTTGAGGTGGTAATGATATGCCTTACATCAACACTGGTAAAGTATTAGGTTTAAATATTAAAACTTGGATAGGACTCCACCACACCACCCACTAAAATCCAGTAGGATGCTCACTGTTTCAAACCTTTTTGATCTTTTTTTTGCAGGCGTTTGATATGCTCATCAACCCAGGCGACAACGTCCTTGTAGAGGAGCCGAACTTCCACGGGGCAATGTTAGCAGTGAGTTATCTTTGGGGTCCCATCACAGCAAGATGCTATGCCAACTCTAGTTCTTTGGTGCATAAACAGTCCATTGTAAAAGTTCATATTGGGACTCCGTGAGTGGTTTGCCATGTATGACAAGAATTGTATCAAAAAGTAACAAGTGTTTTATTTAATTTAAGGTATTTATATAAAGGTAAAGGTAAAGGTACCCCTGCCCGTACGGGCCAGTCTTGACAGACTCTAGGGTTGTGCGCTCATCTCACTCTAGAGGCCGGGAGCCAGCGCTGTCTGGCGAGCCAGAGCCGCACACGGAAACGCCGTTTACCTTCCCGCTAGTAAGCGGTCCCTATTTATCTACTTGCACCCGGGGTGCTTTCGAACTGCTAGGTTGGCAGGCACTGGGACCGAACAACAGGAGCGCACCCCGCCGTGGGGATTCGAACCGCCGACTATGCGATCGGCAAGTCCTAGGTGCTGAGGTTTTACCCACAGCGCCACCCATGTCCCTTTTAAGGTATTTATATACTTTTAAGGTATTTATATACTACTTAATTATCTCAGTCTCTAAGTGGTGTACATTACAAAATATGGATAAAATCAATTAATCATAAAAACAGAAAACTTCCTGAAAATGCCTGCTTGATGGTAGGGGGAGGTCCTTGTCAACCACCTGAAACAGGGAGAGGGGTCTGTCTGATCTCAGCTGGGAGGGGGTTCCATAGAATCAGGCCCACAATGCTGGATGCAAAGCTTCTGGTGGCTACAAGCTATGCACCTGAGCTAGGTTTACCATTTTCAAACAGTGGTGAAAATCCGGACAGAAAAGTTGTTGAGCTATGTCCGGAACCACACTAACAGAGCCTCCACCACCAACACTTTGAACTGTGCTCGGAAACATACTAGGAGCCAATGTAGGTCTTTCAAGACCGATGTTATATGGTCTCGGCGGCCGCTCCCAGTCACCAGCCTAGCTGCCACATTCTGGATTAGTTGTAGCTTCCGGATCACCTTCAAAGGTAGCCCCACATAGAGCGTGTTGTAGTAGACCAAGCTGGAGATAACTAGAGCATGCACCACTCTGGCAAGACAGTCCGCGGGCAGGTAGGGTCTCAGCCTGCATACCAGATGGAGCTGGTAAACAGCTGCCCTGGACACAGAATTGACCTGCGCCTCCATGGACAGCTGCGAGTCCAAAATGACTCCCAGGCTGCACACCTGGTCCTTAAGGGGCACAGTTATCCCATTCAGGACCAGGGAGTCCTCCACACCTGCCCACCTCCTTTCCCCCCCAAAACAGTTCTTCTTTCTTGTCAGGATTCAACCTCAATCTGTTAGCCACCATCCATCCTCCAACTGCGATCCATCCTCCATCAGCTTACTACCATCAGCACATGACATTTCAGAACCAGTTTTAAGGGGCACAGTATATGGCTTCTGTATACGAGTGGTTTCGAGCTTAGCTGCTGAAATAATGTCCTGGTTTTAATGGCCTCTGGGGGTTGGATAATAAATTATGTGTAATACCATGTTTCTTTTCATAAACAGCTAAAAGCCTTGAGATGTAACATCATCAAAGTACCTAGTGATGAACATGGAATCATTCCCAAAGGCTTGAAGGAGATTCTTTCCAGGTGGAAATCAGACAATGTGCATAAGCTCGCGGACAAGCCCCCTAAGTTCCTATACAGTGTTCCTAATGGTGGCAATCCTTCTGGGAGCTCCCTGACAGCAGAACGCAAAAAAGAGATTTACCAGGTAATCCTTGGTACCCGGGCATCATCTTAAGTAGAAACAAAGACAGCATTTCCACTAAGCAACCCTAGGCAGGTATACAGAGCAGCAATTTAGTATAGACAACTGTGCTTGCTTCTTCTTCTTTTTTTGCTTTTTTAAAGAAACTACCTACCAATATGGAGTCTGGTCACCTCTTCTTCCTCTTTGCATCCTATGTACTGACACCTTATTTTATTTTATCCAAAAAAGGAGAGCACTAGTTGGCAGTACTACAAATGCAGTAGCAGATGAGAGAGATGTCCCTTTCCCAAAACAATTAAGCAAATTCCCTGTCCTCCCATCCTCACTGCTCTGGAACAGCAAGGAAGAAGGCAGCAAAGGAGAGTTACCAGAAAGCAGGGCCAGCACAGGGCATTTTCCCACTTGAGGCAAAACAACATGGTGCCCCCTGCCTCCTCCTCCCCTCCGCTGCCACCTGAGGTGACTGTTCATAGATTCAGCACAAAATGGGAAACATGAACATAAACTTGGGACGCATCAATTTTCCAAGGTTTTCTCATGTTTGATAGCACCACTATTGCTTTGGCTTGTTGGCAAACCATAGTTGTGTATTCACTGATCATTCCACAAAATTATTTTCTCTTCTTTTCTTGTTGGTTTACCTTTTAGCTTGCCCACGAATACAACTTTCTTATAATAGAAGATGATCCATACTATTTCATCCAGTTTCAGAAGGTAAAATCAAACTAATAGCGCTTACCAAACTAAATGTACTAATTGGTTTGCTCTGTGTATGTTTTCTTCTTGACACAAAAGAAAAGCACGTTCAGCCTCTAGATTTTAAGGCTCCTTAGGCACTTAGGCCCAAGAACATAGGAATATAGGAAGCCTTACAACCAAGTCATCCCATTCATCTATCAAGAGCAGTATTGTCTACACTGAATGTTGGCAGGGTCAGCTCAGAGGCCCCTACACACACCTGGGCTCTCCTAGGCCCAGGTTTGGCATGATGATGATGATAGTCAATATCTCCATTGATCCGTAGGCTTGGCATGGTGATGACAGTCAATGTCTCCATTGATCTGTGCTGGTGTCTAGAGGTTGGTTCATTTTTTTAAAAAGTTCTATGCACCATTTGTACAACTTGTAGGTAGGAAAGAAATACAATTTTTCCCCTTCCCATTTCTTACAGTACTTTTCAGGGGAACAGTTTGCTATCATATTAATGGTTACTAATCTTGATGTCTATGTTCTGCCTCCACTGTTGGAAGCAGTACACCAGTTGCTGAAAATGGCTATGTGGTTCAGAACCTGCTGGACTAGGTACTGGACTAGGTGGACCACTTCAGCAGTAAATAACACTGACAGCCTCCATCCCTTTGCCTCTGACATCTTTGCCCCTGAATCTAACACGGCTCTTCTTATGTTCTTATCCCACCTCCCCATAGTTCATGTGCCAAGCAAAACCTTAATATTGGTTTGTTTTGTTTTAATAATATTATGTTATTTGCATTTTAAGACTAAAGCGCCATCATTTCTTTCAATGGATGTTGATGGTCGAGTCATCAGAGGTGATTCATTCTCTAAAATTATCTCTTCCGGGTGAGTAGAATATGAAAGTGCAGAACATGCTCCCTGTTGCAATACCTCTATCACCTTAAATTAGTGTGACGATGGAGATTTTGAAACGATAACGATATTTGAATCTGTCAAATACTGCAAATTGAAATGCTTGTTGCACGGCTATGGGTCTTCTCAGTGATTTGACAGCCCTCACAAAATCCAGACGGCATTGTACAAAACTATGTGCAAAACAAAAAAAGGACAAAATTTAAAACTGGGGACTTGCCAAATTAAGTAGGGTGTGTGTCTTTCAATTCTTTGTTGTATTTTCTTTTCTATAGGTTGAGAATAGGCTTTATAACAGGACCTGCACCTTTTATAGACAAGATTGTTCTACATACTCAGGCCTCAACAATGCAACCCAACACTTTTGCACAGGTAAGCATTAGTCATATATTGGATTGCTTTCCAAAACTAAAGCTGTAATGGTTTTTACTTGAGAACACTGATGTCCTAGATCTGGAAGGGTTTAATAATGCTTTTGGATGGCATGCATACTTGTGGTACGACAAGGTAAAAATGCACAAGGCCTTTAAAAACCATATTGTCAGGAAAGCTGTGTTTAATGTCTGGATAAAATACAAAGACTTATTAGAAAACAAGACCCCAAGGTGGTTGTCATCAATGGAAGCCAAGGCCCCGAAAAGACTCAATATGGAGGCCAATTGGCCAAAATATTGGGAGATAATAGAAAAAGAAGGTGATACTTGGAGATTGCAGAGTTTTGAGAAATTAAAAAGTAAAGTGCGAGATTGGTTGCATTATGCTCAGATCAAGGAGGTTTTTAAGTTGGACAAGAAAATAGGTTTCCAGGTGGAAAAATCAAAATTAGAAACAGAGCTGTTAGAACCTAAGACCAAAGTACTTTCTAAAATGTATAACTTGCTGTTGAAATGGAATACGCAGGATGAAATTGTCAAATCAGCTATGATAAAATGGGCTCAGGACATTGGGTATATGTTTGCTGACTGGGAAAAGTTATGGACCACCGGAGTGAGGTTCACGGCATGTAATGCCTTGAAAGAAAACATTATGAAAATGATATATAGGTGGTACATGACCCCAGTTAAGCTGGCAAAAATATATCACTTGCCCGATAACAAATGTTGGAAATGTAAAGAAGCTGAAGGAACATTCTTTCATCTTTGGTGGACATGCCCAAAGGTTAAGGCTTTCTGGGAAAAGATTTATAATGAATTTAAAAAGGTATTTAAGTATACCTTCCTTAAGGAACCAGAGGCCTTCCTTCTGGGCATTGTTGGCCAAGGGGTGTTAAAGAAGGATAGAACTTTCTTTATGTACGCGACAACAGCAGCAAGAATTCTCATCGCAAAGTATTGGAAGACACAGAATTTGCCCACTCTGGAAGAATGGCAGACGCAACTGATAGACTATATGGAACTGGCTGAAATGATTGGCAGAATCCGAGACCTGGGAGAAGAGACGATGAAAGAGGACTGGAAAAAATTTAAAGACTATTTACAAAAACATTACAAATTGTATGAATGCTAGGAGATTGCACAAATGAAAGTAACATGGCAACAGTAAAATTAGTGTAAGATATATGAGAACATATGATGTTTAAGGTAACGTTGGAATTTGAAGTAATATTTGGTTTAATAGAAGGAGTGGAATTTATGATAAATACAAGTTAAAGGTCGAAATTGAATACTTGAGATTTATAAAATAAGAATGGAAGTAAGGTAACAAATTGCTGCATATAACTATATTGTTGGGAACGCAGGCAAGGGAGATGTGAGGAACTCCAAAGTTTATGAAAACATAATTTATGAGTATTGATATTTTATTTGTATTTTTCTTTTGTATTCTTCTTTTTCTTGGAGTTTTGTTTTATCTTTTCTTGTTTCTTGTCTGTTTGATGTTGTTTTGGTTGTTAAAAAATCTTAATAAATATTAAAAAAAAATAAAGCTGTAATCCTGACAACACTTAATTGAAAGTGGGGCCCCAATTGAATGCTTAATCCTAAATAAACATATATAGAATTCAGCTAAAAATCGAAGCACTCCCAGTCATGGTTCCCCTCCAAGGAATCCTGGGAACTAATGGTGAATACACAAATCTTGCATATTTTATTTAGATTGTGACATCACATTGGGTGCTTTCTTGCTTTCTCTTGCAGGTCATCGTAATGGAACTTCTTGAGAAGTGGGGGCAAAAGGGTTTTCTGGATAATGCAGACCGGTAAGGGGATTATGAAAATGCTAGCATTTGGGGAAGGGCTATAGCTCAGTGGTAGAGCAACAGCTTTGCATGCAGAACGTCTCAGGTACAATCCCTGGCATCTCCAGGGAGGGTTGGGAGAGACTCCTTGCTTGAAACCCTGGAGAGCTGCTGCCAGTCAGTGCAAGTAGTCCTGAGCTAGCTGGACCAGTGGTCTGACTCAGTATAAGGCAGCTCCTTATGTTTCTAACATGCTCACAGTCCATAGGCTGTAAGTGTCACTTTCATCAATTCCATAGAAGAAATAATAATAATTATAATAATAATAATAATAATAATAATAATAATAATAATAATTTTTATTTGTATCCCGCACCCCCCGGCAAAAACCGGGCTCAGGCTATAGTTAATGGATACGGTTAACAGTTGACCACACTATCTCATAGCACCAGATCAGAAAAAAGCACCTTTGCCTGTGAAAGCTCTCGCCATGGTCCTACCATCTTCACTCTATTTTGAAATAATTGATAATAGAGGGGGAGAACAAGAAAACAAAAATCTCTCCCTCTCTGCGCAGTGCCCCTTCAGCGAAGCAGCAGGAGAAACGGAGCCCCTTCCATTTCTCCTCCCGCTTCGCTGAAGGGGTGCTGCGCATAGAGGGAAAGCTGTGCAGCGCCTCTCCAGTGAAGCGAAGCCAGGAGAGCAAGAGGGGGCGGTGCGCACCACCCCCCTCTTACTCTTCTGGCTTCAGCGAAAGCAACGGGAAGCCTCCGGAGCACAGCGGGATCTCCCGCTGCGCTCCGGAGGCTTCCCGTTCCTTTCGCTGAAGCCATGGAGCCTGCATTCACTCCATAAGACGCACACACATTTCCCCTTACTTTTTTGGAGGGGAAAAGTGCGTATTATAGAGCAAAAAATACAGCACCATCTTCACCTTGACATGTGTCCTACTTACCTTCCCTATTTCTCTTGATGACATTCATTCATTCATTCATTCATTCTGTTATGGTTCTTGGCAGGTAGAGGTTTCCCATTAACTTTACTGCTGCTACATCGTGGAAGAGGTGGACAGCCTAGGGTTATGTAGGAGAATACAGTATACAAAGAAACCCACACTGTCCATTTCCCCACCCAAATAGGATGGAGAATTTGGGGAGCTTATTTTTCACTCAAACTTATAATCAAAATGAATTCTGAAGAAATCATACTAACTAGGAAGGATGCAATCATTAAATTCTCACCCAAATATATGCTGTCTTCTTGGTCACACCTGAGATCGTGGGCAACAATGCATTATTTTGCTTAATCTATGAAAGGGGTAGTAGAAGAAACAGTGCTAGCCATTTCTTCCGCACTAAATTGTTGCCAGCTATTGTGTGACCTAAGCAACTGCCCATAGTCTCCATCCACAGTACAGAGATTGAGTGCCTTGTATTGCTGTTCAAGTTATATTAGTTCTGAATGTGACTTGTCTAGAACAATTTAATGGAAGTGCTACGGCTGACACATGACCCCCACTTTTCTTCGCTAAGAATGCAAGCATTGATTGTTTGTTTTCAGAGTGGCAGAGTTCTACAAAAAACAGCGCGACGCGATGCTTGCTGCAGCAGACAAATGGCTGACAGGTCAGTGAACTCACTCCCATGGGCAATTAGACGTAACAATGCGCCCAGATTTTTTTTAAAATAAACCACAAAAGATTCTGTACAGATTTAAAGAAGAAACACAAAGGCTAAGATGTTTTTAACATGGTAGGAGTGAGAAAACGGATGGCTTAGGGTTGCCATTACTACTTGTCAAACAGTTGCCCCTTGAAACAAGCATCTGCCATTCAAAAGAACTCAGAACAGAATGGAGTGTGTCTCCTCCATGCGCCACTGGTGTGCACAGCATGGCTTATCAAGTTATTTGTCCACATCATGTAGAGTGTTCATGTTGGAGGCATCAGCCACGGTCAAGAATGAGTGCATGGAAACTGTGCCTGCTGAGAAAAGTCCATTAGGTGCCGCACTCTGAGTTACTGTGGAAAATGCAACACAGAGAGATTATTTTAAGCAGTATCTGCTTTAGAAATGTAACATTTAGACCAGCCTATAGAGCACATTTCTTGGCCTTCACTTCATGAGACTAAGAGCTCTAGATCATGTTAGGTATCTGTCAAGAACTGGTGACAGTTCTAATATAGTCTTTGCAGCCAGTATCACTTGTTTTCCAGAGTAAAAGCAGGTATGTCTGGAAGGCAGGAAGGTAAAAAGAACTCGCTAGAGGCGATTCTTATAGCTAAATTAGCCAACTAGAACTATGGAATGGTACTTCCTGGATGTGTGATTAGCAAATGACATGGGTTTCATTTTGTGCCTTCTACTTACTCTCATCAGATTATAACACCACCATAGTAGTATCTGGATGTGTCTTACATCATCAGAAAAAGAGACATTGCTTTGCTATTGGGTCAAGCAGAAAAACAGTATGATGGTAAATGGCAACTTTAAACCCCAGTTCTAGTGCTTGTTTACTTGACCCACATGTAAGCATGAAGCTCAGGTTGTGTGAACTCACCCTTGGAATGTCCAAGGACCATGTGTGCTCAAAACCAATACATATACAAGACTATGATAGCTATTAGTTGGCTGAGTGTGATAGAAAATCTGGCCTCTGACATAAGAAACTGTTTGGCTGAGGCCCTGGTGAAGAAGGCTGAAGTGTTCTTCTACACCACTGTGTTTGTCATAAGCACTGAATATTTTAAAAACACAAACGCTTGATAGGCTCGTTAGGATGCTTTCACTTCGTTGTTGTGCTTTCTCCTCTAGGTTTAGCAGAGTGGCATGTTCCTAATGCTGGACTATTTTTGTGGATTAAAATTAAGGGGGTTTCAGATACATTCCAGATGGTCATGGAAAAAGCGCTGGAGAAAGGGGTAGGAAAAATCGATTACTCAACTGCTCTAATGGGAAAGGCTGAAATATTTCATGATGTGGAGTTGGTGGGTGAAGTGCCACAAGTCAGTGGGCTGATGTCACTGGGCTGTCATGTCTGAATAAGGATGAGAAAGAAATTCTGCTTTAGTTTGCATTTTACTGCAAACCTGATTAATTTGCACTTCCCGAAGAAATCTTAATCCTACTCAAAGTAGACACATTAAGATTAATGGACATGATTAATTTATTTACATCACTTTCAGTAGACCTACTCTAAGTCAAACATTTGTATCCTTTGAATTTTTCATTTCTCTGAATTTTGCAATACAACTGTGATGTGTAGAAAAATGGGCACATTAGGGGAAAGTGTGCATAAAAATGCATATATTAGTTAAAATAACATCCAATTATGTGTATTATTTGGCAAGTTGCATACAAAAATGTATATACTGGGAGAAATACACAGCAAAATGTTGATGAATTCTCAAGACAACTTGTATAATGGTGTGGAAATGTGTAAAATTGATCTTAAGGCTGGAAAAATAAGAAAAAAACTGAAATTCATGCATCCCTGCTTCTGACCAAATCATGCAGTCCATAAATTTCTGTGGAGATCAGCTTCTACCAGTTCTATTGTTATAGCCTCATTGTTGTGTTAGCAACAAAAAGCCATTTCAGAGGAAAATGCAAACGAAAGAACTTCTTGTAGAAATTCTGCATCTGAAAATGAAATACTCCTGAAAAATATAAATGCGTGCCAAGTAATCCAGTTCAGTGAGGTGGAGGTCCATAAAACTACCATTGATTTATCCTTTTGAATTTAATTTCCTATGTTTTTTTTAAAGCACAAATCATGTTACATAAGTAATATGGTTGCGTTCTATGAGCCCTCATCATCCACAAGAATAAAGTGTACTATAATAAGCAGGCCAGAAATGAACTTGTTTCAGCAGTTTTTCTCTGGTTTAATACGTATGGAAAGGTCTATTTCTTACTCCTATCTGAGATAACTAAAATTTAGGGGACGGATTAAACTACCCTGTTCTGCTAGTGGAAGCCAGTACAGGCTAGTGCAATAGGACACAGGGAAAGATTGTTCGTTGGACTAAAGTATATGCTTTCATTGATGGAAATATGTTGAATTTCCATTCTATAACTCCTCCCTTCCATTTACTTCACTACGCAAACATGCGGAAATAACATGTGGACAATAACAGATCTACAAACAGTATATTCATGCATGATAAATTAGTAGCATCTACATACACTCAAGCAATAAAAGTAATGAACAAGTCGTAAAAAATAATCAACATTTTTAGGTGTCTTTACTTCCTGGGAAACCTTATATGATTGATCCCTCAGAACCATCCCCTCATGTCAGAGTTTCCTACTCTTTTGCTACTCCAGATGAAATGGACCGGGTAAGTGCATTCTACTCTCTTGTTGTCCAGAAAAAGGAATTACATGAGAAGCAAAATTCTATGATTCTAAATCCCATTGAACTCAATAGAACTTCCTCCTGAGTAGACATGTATGGGACTGCACCATCCTAAGTGAAGCAGTAGGCATGGAGTGGTAGATTAATTGCTGGATCCACAACCTTGCCAGGGGGCAAGGGTATGTGTGGGTGGGAGAAACAGTTGAATTGTCCATTTTTGCTGTGCCAACTCTCAGGTTGGTGCAGCAAAGGGGCCTGAGCTGGGCCCTTCTGAGGGAAATGGACCTGCTGTGGACCCAGTGGATTCATCTATGGCCCTGCTCTGCCCTTGCCTACAAAACTCCCATTTAAGGATTTAGGTTGTTAGCTACTGCCAGCAGGATTCAGCGAGCACAGCAGGGGCTTCTGTGGTGGTTTGCCCTGCAGCAGAGAGAAATCCCTGGCAACAGTGCAGATCGGGGATTTGAGTTGCTGCGTAACTGTGATGGCCAGTGCCAGTAGACGTCTACACAGACGAAACTCCTCTTGAGTTCAGTGTATGTATGTTAATTATGTATAGGACTACAGCCAAATTGTTGCATCTTGGTTCCGGGGAAGGGAATGGGGTTTTTTTTGCATTCGATTTGACATTCTCTTTCTGTCAGAAGAAACAACTGAAACAGTTTTTATTGAAAATCATTAGTGGAAGTAAATAAACCCCACTGGAAACATTAGAAAATTTACCAAACCCATTGGCTTGAATATTCCAGTTTAAGTGCAAATTGTTTTCTTTTTTATGTTGTGAATAAAAAGGAATAAGGGAACAAGGTGCATTTGACAAAAACGAAGAATAAACCACAGTCGGTTTCTGGATCGTTGCAAAAACATTGACTTTCTCTTTCTGTATTAAAATAATTGTGGGTTTTCCAATACTCTCAGTCAGTCGCGTCTTAAGAATTTTAAATTACAATAAAAGTCTGATAACTTGCAAAGAAGTGGCATATATTTTGCCCTCTCTTTGAACTCCCAGTAGACTTTACCACCTAGTGATCATTTTTACACTTTATGGTTATGCTTAAAGTGTCCTTCCGGTTCCATATACCGCCAGTATTTTACATGTGCTGCTGAAACAGAAAGACTCAAGCCAAGAAGATACAAGACAGGCACACACACAACACAACAGTGAATAGACAAGTTTTAACTACAATGCATTGTGCTAATGCCACTAAACCAATACAGTGGTACCTCTGGATAAGAACTTAATTCGTTCCGGAGGTCCGTTCTTAACCTGAAACTGTTCTTAACCTGAGGTACCACTTTAGCTAATGGGGCCTCCTGCTGGCCCGCGACTTCTGTTCTCATCCTGTTCTTGCTTGTTGGATGAAGAAGGTAGGGCAGGCGAAAAATTCCCTGTCTTGACTACTGGCTGTCATCCCATGCTCCCGTGATGGGACACTTTTCTGCTTTCAAGGGTGTGTGCCTGTATGTGTGGTGGGGCTGTTCGACACTTCCTTTCTCAAAACTGAGCTGGCCGCAGAACAGGAATGGGCAGATCAGGATCTATACTGGTAGTGTCAGCATTTTCATCCCTCCCATTGCAAGGATCACTAGATCATGTTTGTTTTACTTTCTGTCTGAGAGAAAGGAGGGGGCAGAAGCTACTCTTCCAGACTTCCATCCCTAGTAATGTGTTGTTTTTTTCTTTGATCTGTCTAGAGACAAGATGGCTATATGAGAGAGCTGTTTCTCTCGTACATGTTTGTTATGTTCTTTTATTTGTTTAATTAGAAGAAATAAATTAGGTATGCAACAAAACCTCCGCAGCTTTGCTTCCATTACTCTGCTGCATTTGAGGTGCTCACACTATTATATAAATTAGTTGCTCACACTATTCAATAAAGCCCATCTTTGGATTCCTTCAGATGAATGGGCTTTGTTTAACTACAGGAATATTAGTTAAATAATACTGAGTTTTGTCAAGATGAACTATGAGCATTTTGGAAAGCATGTTCTTGCTCTCTTTTTTTAGGGTTTCCAGATACTGGCTGAACTTATAAAGGAAGAAACTGCTTGATACTTACGGCGAACTAGCTTTTACCAAAATCTTCACTGGCTAATATTCAAAACTGTGCCTCTCATTTCACAGAATGAGCTGTTAAATAAATCATTGATTATACAGCAGCGTTTCATTATTTTAAATAGTACGCATTTTTTGCTTTTGTTAAAACCAAGCAAGCATTACTGTGGCCTATAATTTATTACAGGTAATATTATTTGGTGGTTACTTAAGGTAAAATTTCAAGCTCCTTTTTAGAGCATTATTCCAACGTTGCTTAATGTATTCTCAATAACATAACAAAACCCACATCTTGATATAGCAGAATTATCTATTTCCAGACTCAGCACCAGGGCTTGTCACCATGGGGCAGATGCCAGTGACCCAGAAGGACTCATTGCTGAACCTATACAAAATGTTAGCTACAGCTCCCACAAGCCTGGTGGTTCTCTCAGCACAGAGCAAAGGAAAACCAGCAGCAGCCCAGAGCTGGAGCAGGCCCAAGTGTCTCCTCTTGGTCCCAGACATAGATTTGCTCTAGGGGCATTGTAAGGGAATTTAAAAGGCAATTGCCAGTGGCAGTGATTGTCAGCCCTGCCTTCTTGCTGCTGTACCTGACTAACCTGGAGCCAGCTTTGCCTTCTTCCAGCCAGGGAAAGGGGGAGCTAAAATTTGGATTATCCACAGCAACATGCACAAGCTTACATAGTCATTGGAGAAATTTATTTTTACCGCAAACCTGGGCAGTCTAGCATCCCTAGAAAAATTATAAACCTTTGCGTTGACTCCCTCTAGTGGTCTCTCTCCTAAACATAATAGCCACTAGATTCTATGCATGACACCACAATTCCCAAGGTCATTTAACCACCAATCTCTCTTCATGGGGAACTCTGCAAATTGTAGCTCTGGGGGGGGGGGGGATAAGGGTTGCCTAGCAACTCTTAGCACCCGTAACAAGCTACAGATCCTAGTCCCCTGTTTTTGTCTCTTCCTCTTCTTTTTGTCCAATACTAGTGTCCGCTGATAGTGTCTCATGGCTTTTCTCCTGTGGTCAGCACAGAAGGTGAATGCCTTTGCAGACATGTACAACTACTAAAGAGACTGAGATAAATTCCTCAAGATTAGACTTCCACCCAGGGTGTGTGAGGAGGATGGAGAACTTGGCTGGGAACTTGATAGGACTATGTGAGCACCATATAACCTATGGGCACCATGTTGATGGGCCAGGGCCCTGGCTGGGTATGAGGCAGCATCCTATATAATGGATTCAAGATTCCAAGCTGAATCCTTGGCATTGCCAGTTGAAAGGATCACAGACAGAAGACCATGTTGTAAACTGGTGTAGGGGACATTTTCCAGCGCAAGGAAAATCCATTTCCTCGTAGAAAACCTTCCAGGGCTTGTATGCCAGTGTGGAGCAGGGCCAAAGGCGTAGCAAAAAGTGAAGCAATGGCTGTCACTCTTTATATCATGGGTTCCATTTCAGCTATGCAGAAGCCAGAGACTTCTAGTCCCCCACCTACCCATCTCTCAGTCCAGTTAAGCAAGCAGCCTCAACACAGTTCAAGGAAACTTTCCAGCCAGGAAAAACCACCCGAATGCAGAGTGAGGTTGATGAGGAACATGGCACACGGAGCCTCCTGAGGACCTGACAGAGTGGCCGGGAGGGATTCATTGGCTCATAGGGTAAAGGTTCCCTTTAACCCTGTCAAAATTATTGTTGTGAGTTTGTGGGGTGCAAACCCCCTAAATTCCTGGGCCCAATAAAAGTTGGAATTAATCAAGGTTTGAGGAGCTAAATTGTGCCAAACCACTATTGTTGAAAATACAAGCCAAGCCAGCCTAGGAGAATGGAGCCTAGTGATGGCTGAGCTGTTAACCAAACAAAAGGTAGGCAGTTGGGCCATTGGAAGATTCAGTGCCAGACAGTCAAGTTGGAGAAGCCCCTCCCTGAGCCCTGGTTTTAGTTAATAAGGCAAAAGGCCAGTGTTAGTTTTTAGGATTGCAGTTTTGCCTGATGTGGGCTCATTTGAGTCTGTTAGTGGGGACAGGGGGGGAGCAGAGGTGGATTCAGGGCGGTGTAAATGGTTCCACCACACTGGGCGCTGAGCCTAGGGGGTGCCTCAGGGCGCTGCAACTATAACATAGTGAATTGAGCAGAATAGAAGGTGAGAGGTGGGGGCTCTGAACTTTGGCCTTCGCACAGAGCACTGCTGAGAAACCAGGACCCACAAAGGAGGCAGGTCAGAGCACAAGGGAGGCTGCCTGCTTATACACTGTAGAAAAGAGTCAGAGAGCATGGCAGCTTTCTCTTTTGGATTCAAGGCTGCTGCGCCTATAGGAGAAGCAAGAGACCAGCTTGAAGTACAATGCTGAGATAAATTCCCTGCCATTTCCTTTTAGCTCTATGGATTTCTTTTTTACCAAAGGCAAAAAGGGGAGCACACCCAGTCCCTTCAGAAGTTTAGAGAGGAAATCCCTAGTAAAGGTTTTATATACAGTATATTTTTTTAAAATAAAAAAACCCACTATTCCCAGTTACATCAAACTCCCACCAGGTGGCACCCGAACTTCATGAAACATTATCTATGATTGAAAAGTACAGGGTCAAGTAACTCCATAAATCTAATAGCTACCAGTATGATATCATCTTAAAAACACATTGAAGTTATTAATAATTTATTTTTGAGGTGGTGCATATAGGAATATATAACTACCATGATTCCTCTGCAATGTAAAACTGAAACCTTTTTAACCTTAAATATTAAGAACACTGCTCCCCCAGCCAAAACCAAAACCGTTACAATACAATACTGCATTCTAACCTTCAGAACGAAATATTCGACTGTGGATGCTTTGGGGAGGAAGGGAGGAGGTGGACTAGTTAGGTAGCAAAGACCTTTCCTCAAAACATATTGGGAATGTCGGCAATAAAACTCATCAGATTTTTTAAACAAATGTTTATTTCATCTGTCAATACATACAGAGCTGATTCACATGTGCAGATAGCACATGAATCGTTTGGTGCCTAACAAGACATTACACGGAAGATCTGTGGTTGCCTCCTCCAGCCCTGCTGGCAGTGCCATCCTCCCTAAAGAAAGGTGGACAACTCTGGGAAACGGGGGGGGGGGGAGGCAGAGGGAGCTTTGCACCACAGCGCCAGATATGCTTAAGACGGCCCTGCGTTGCTATTCAGTGCAGGGTAAAAAACATACAGACACAACAGAGAAAGCAAAAACTGAACTCATGTCCACTGGTTTCCTGGGACTCTCAATTTCATGCTTGGATTTTTTTTTTTTTTAAAAAAATGTTTTTGGAAAGCATTGACCCAACCCCTTTTCCTCACTCTGTGGTCTACTGCCTATATAATGTGTGCAACTTGCATCTCTCTCCCAGCCACTGAATTGAGTAGCACTGGGAACAGAGCAGTCACTTAGTGCCATGTGCACCTTGGAATGCCTATCGATGTGCAACCAACTGCAATTTTTATTCTTTCATTTAAACCACAGCTGCTTTAGAAGAAAGGTAGTATTATTACTGAAGAGGGAAGAACAGCACATTCTCTGAAAGTTACCTATGGCATCAATTTTTAATAATCCTATTTCTGTTAAGACATCCAGATATAGGAGAGATTTCTGCATGGAGCCATGGCTGATGCAGCAGCCTAGGTTCTCCCACTCCCACTGACAATCTCCTGGATGTCTACATATGGAGGCATAGATGTTTATTTATTTAATAAAATTTATGCACTGCTTGATTGTAAAAAATACACCTCGAAGCAGTTTACAAAAAGGTAAAACAATAAAGCCAAGAAAAAAATACAACCATACTTAAAACCAGTGCTTTTTTCTTTAAAAAAATGTTTAGGGGTACTCTCATTTTCCTACTCATATTGAAATACTGCCCCTCAGTGTGGCCAAACTTAGATTCACAAAATGTTATGGGGTATGCGTCCCCCTGCGTCCACCCAGAAAAAAGCACTGCTTAAAACTATCCAAAAAATACTGAAAACACAAGTTAAATACAGGTTAACATTATCTCAACTTTCTAAGCATCTGGGTAGCCTTTAGCTGAGACCAAAAAGAGTCCAGTGATAGCTCCTGCTTGGTCAGGGAGGGAGTTCCAAAGTGCAGGTGCCGCCACAGTAAACAATTGAGTTTTTACAAATGTGCAACAGGTATAATTTGGCACCTGTAGTAGTGCCTGTTCTTCCAAGTGGTTGAGTGGGCACTCTGTTACCTTCATCAGTGCATGGTGGGAGATGTGATGGGAGGTCTGGAGCAATATTCTTCAACCTCGAGTCCCCAGATGTTGTTGTGACTACATATCGAATAATCCCTGATCATTGGCTAAGATGACTGGAGATGATGGGGATATGACTGGTTCGGAGGACACTTCAGCCTCAAAGCTTAACAAGAAAATGGCTGGCTGACTCCAAAAAGTATGGAACCTACACAGGAAACTCTTGACTCCATCCACATGTGACTAAGTTCAGTGCCATTGAGTGACTTAACCATCAAGTGACTTAATGACGGTACCTATAGTGGAGATTGCTAGGAAGGACACCCTTCCTGCAAAATGCATACTTACCCTGTGTCCTTGTCCTTGAGGGTCACTGCCACCAGAAGTCACATGAGGCTTACAGGCTCTAGCTGCGGATTGCTGTGGTGTTGCACACATAGATCTACTAACAGCAAGTCTGCCACAGGGGGTGCACAAGGGTGAGTCTACTAGGTGACATTTAGCTGTGGGGGGTGGGTCACACCTGGACCCAGCTTTGGCCTTGCCACATGTCGTACCCATGAGCTGTGTTCTGAGACTTGTGTACTCCTAGGGTTGTGCCAAGATTAGCTCCAGTTAGTCAGAATCACAACCTCTATTGCAGTTGAAAGGACAGCCAGTGAGAAGTGGCTTTCCATTGCATTCTAACGGGGATGTTTCCATCGGCCACCTGTTTTAGAATCATACCATTAAGGCATTGTGGACATAGAGTGAAAGCAGGATTCTGATTAACCTCCACTTGTGTCCTGCCATATTTCCATTCTACTCTTGTTCCTCCTTTTTTGCACTGAATACCCACCAGCACAAGAGTATTGCTAAGACGGCATGGCTTCTCTCTCACTAGATCAGCATTGTACTCTACCAGCAAAAGCTGGTTTATGAATTTTCCTATTCAGCCCAGCAGGCAAAACTCAAGGAGTGGAACACTCTGCTAGTTTTATATTATTGTTGGTATAAAAGAGTATTTTAGAAAGTAGCCCCTTGGAGAATTTTAGTTGAAAGGTAAGGGATTAATATTTTAAATAAATAAATGATAGGCAGATTTCTTTTTCCAGGATTCTTTTGGTTTGGTTTTGTTAAACAGTACATAATGCTGATATCAAAGGCTGGAGGAAATATTTTCTTCCAGTATTCTTTTGACATGTGTAAGTCTACACATTTCATCTCTTTGTCACACTCATGAATAATTTGGCTGTTTTCCCTCATGACCCAAATCCTGAATCTTTTGAAGGTTAAATATCATGCCCTGCACCTCACTCTCTAGCTCTTGTGTAGCTCGTTGTCACATTTTGCATCCTGTTCTTCTACATGCATTACAGACAAGAAGAAGTTGTTTTCATTGAGGTGCTATAATTCATATTATGCTGGTCCTGCAATGAATGGAATGCAATCAGATTGAAAAGCAATTTATCTGTGAATATTTTTTTACTTGGTTGGTGAACAGCAGACCACTAAGAGGCAACAAAAACAAATTGAAGAAATAAGGGGGGGGGGATAAAGCTAATTATACTGTTAAAATGAGAACAATTTCTCCTGCTTCTTATTTATATAATTCATTTCCATAGACTTTGTTTGCTTGTTTGTTTGCTTCTGATATAACTCATTCCCCATCCAAATGGCAAAAGAATGCACTCATGCCTTCTGAATGGTATCTGCAATTGTAAGCAAGACGGTGCCCTCCTGATTTGTGATCATACTCCAATTCCCATGAACCCCAGGCTGTCTAGCCAATGGTCAGCAATGATGGGAACTGTAGTCCAACAACGCTTGGAGAGGATGTATCTATCATTCCCTCTATTTCCAAAGTTTAGAGATAAGTGTAGATCCCTATGTAACCACGCACGCACAAGAGGTGTACACTTTAATGATGGGGATGAGCTGCTTCAAAGAAAAGCATCGTAATAATATTTCAGATACTGCGCGCCCATTTGATCTAGGGTAATACGTGGTTTTAGCTGCTACATTTCACTCTGGTAGCAAAATCTTTCAATAAACATTGCCATTTTCTAATATTCACTATGGGGATTGACACCAGAACCTGAAAGAGGTCTAGAAACTTCAGAAGGATTGGCATTCTGACAGCAGCAATTTCCCTGAGCCATCTAAAATTAAGGTGGCTCCAGTTTTGAAGCTCCTTTAAAACTCCAGTTTCTATGCCACACTTGGCAAGTTGCACACCTACCCACCTCTTATCACAACCCCCAAGTATCTAAAGCTGGTGAAGCATGGAGAAAACCTGATTCAGCAAAAACCTGCACTTTTTCATTGGGTGGCACATTTACAGGTAATATAACAGACTTGGCACAATTGATTTCAAGTCCAACTACCTGGCAGAACTGTTCTAAGATTGCTTGCAGATGGAGGAGGAAGGGTCTTGCAACATCAGTAACGTATCGTCTGCAAAGAAGTTTGGTTTATCTTCCACCTTCTTGACTTTGACTCCCCTTATTACTTCCCCAGCCTTTATCATTTTAGCCAGAACCTCAATCACCACAGCAAAGACAGTGACAGTGGCCACTCCTGTTTAGTATCTACGCAATTTCAGAAGACAGAGATGAATGCCTCCAAGCAGGCATTTAGAATATATTAATTAGCAGTTAAATTACCAGCACGGCACAAAGGTAATTTACTACTATACAGCAGGTGCTTTTTAAAAGTCCTTTTTCCTTCTTTGGGTAATTGAGGGAATTCCCAATTTGTTGCAAATATATATATATATATTTGGACAGAATCCCAGGAAATCCAAATAAATCCCAGTAGCTCTTCAGAAAGACTTAATTGATTCCTATTGGGTACCAGTCATTTAAAACAGACACAGACATCTGTGTGCTGTGAAGGCAGCAGTCTTTACCCCAGCAGGGGGGGGGGGGAAACCCGGCAACAAATAGGCAGTTGTATTTAAAGGCAGCCTGCTTAATAGTAACCAAACAACAACCATCCCTTTTCGAAGCTTTTGCAGGGGATCCCTACGGTCCAGATACGAATTGTGCAGCGTTATCCCTTGTCATTGCACGTTGCTGGGCGGAGATCTGCCATCTTCCTCCATCCCCCGTCCCAAGGTTACCTACAGGAGAAGGGTAGTGTTCCCTAGTGGCTAAGCCTCTCTCCGCCCCGCCCCCCCCCCGCCCCCGGTGCCCCCTCTAGGTTCTGCGAGCGACCTTCGGCGGCTACGGAGAGGAGGGAGGAGGAGGAGGATAGTCGCATTTTCACAGCAGCTTGGCTCGACCTCGAGCATGCTCAGTGGCGCTCTGACCTACTTATGCACGCCGAAGCCGGGGAGTTCTGGGGCTGCCGCTTTCACTGCGCGAGGGAGCCGGCGACGGCGCTGCGGCTTTCGGGGGAGGCGCGCAGGGCGCGCGCGTGTGGAATGCTGCAGCGTCCCGACGTTCCACGGTGGAACCTTCGTGGACACGCCGGCGTTCCAAAATCGAACGCGTCGCCCGGCAAGCTGCTCGAGGCGCAGCGGCGGAGCTCGTAAGAAGGGTTGCGGTCCAGAAGCCGGGACGGCAGGAAGGAAGCCGCCGCTGCGAGCCCTCCTGTATCCCATTCCCTTTGGCGTATCGCCGGGCGCAGTGGCGGCGAGTAAAGTCGGGACGGTGATTTGCAGGTAAAAAAAGAGAGAGGAAGAAAAGTGGGGTGGGATGGGGAGAGATCGCCTTTCCAGCTACGCTGACGCTTACTAGCGAAGTGAGGTGGGGGTGGTTGGAGAGAGAGAGAGAGAGAGAGGTGATGTTTTCAGGAGAATGACGGCTCTGGTCGCTCTGTTTGTTGCAACTTGTAGGAGTGTGGCGCCCGAAACAGGTTTTGATGGGGATGATGAAACCGTGGAAAGTCGACGTGAGACTCGGGCAGGGCTTCTGCGGTGCCAGAGCAGGGAGCTATTTAATGTGTCACATTGATCTTACCGCCTTTCTTCGGGCGAAAGCGCTCCAGGCGATCTCCATGCTAATGCAGCCGCCTACCTGGGAGGAAACGAATCCGAGCTCAGTGGGACTTACTTCTGAGTAGACGTGTGTCGGGTGGTTGTGTAAGAGGCAACGGGATAGGAAGGGGAAAGGAGAGGAGGATGTGTGCTTCTGATTGCTAGCAAGATTCATTTGGTCTAAGTCATATGGGAGTAAAACAAAAAGAAAATGAAACTTTTTAAGAGAGTGCATCTGAGCATATGCAGAATTTTGCGTGAAGAAGAAGGACTTCCAGGCCAAAAAAGGCCCAGCAGGCTTAAGTCACAATCCCTTTCTTTTAAGGAATTAAGGATTTTTAGAGCTGGGTCTCCCAGCATCCAAAGTAAACAGCATTAGCAGTCTAGAGATTGCCTTGGATTTGATACCATTGGTGGATATATTTGTGAGTGAGAGAACCTCAAATCCCATTCACCTACCTCTGACATTTTTCTAGGAACTGGGTCCTTGAACAAACTAGACATAAGGATGATATTGTGTTTCCTTTGGAGCACTTGTTTCTGGGAAGGGGGTCTATCAGAGTTGACACCAATGAATTTGGAATGTTTCTTTAGTCTCAGGCTGTGTAAAGGAATGCCAAAAAGGCACATTTAAAGCACACTCAGAGCCCTCTCCAAATTCCTTGCACTCTCGTTTGCTATGGGTTGCTTGGAACTGTAACTCTCTGAGGGGTGAACTACAGTGCCCAGAATTCTTTGAGGGGGGGGGATGTGTTTTCAGTGTGCTTTAAAAGTATAGTGCATGCACAACCAGGAAAAGAGAAATGTTCAGGGAGGGTTATTTAGTAAATACTGAAATGGCCAAGTACAGCTGAAAGGCCTGGAGTGAGTGCTTTTGATGGCAATCTGTGTGTATGCGACTTGGGGGTTGGGGAGCGAGTTTCTTTCATGCCTGCCTGGGAGTGTTAGGTGGAATAACAACGCAATGAAAGTGTTGCAAAAGAGAGAGATAGAAACAAACCCATCAGGTAATTCTTGGAGTCGGGTATGATGCCATGGCTAGAGCAATGTTGCACTCTGTGTTTTGAAGTTCCTTTGTTCCTTTTGCCTCGGTGCCCAATACAGTACATGCCGAGTTGATAATTTGAACTTGGTGTTTAATTTCTCATCCATTTCTCTGAAGCAGTAAATGCAAGCAAATAACCTTTTCAAATTGGGATTTTGCAAAAGTCCTTGAATTTAATTTAAACTGTCTGCTATCTTTCAGCACTTTTAATTAAAGGTGTTTCTTATTGGAATAGTTCCACAAGATGCTTATCTGGATACTGTAAATGGCCTAAAGGAGCAGCCATGCAGTTTCATGCTTTTCATAGCAACCTGACATTATCCACTTCAACAGGACAAACCTTGCAATGAAGGGAAATCGTGTGAAACAAAGCAGACAAGAGCATCCAGCTCATTCCTATTTCATTTGTAATATATAAACTTCACATGTGACACTATACATTTCTAAAGCTCCAATAGTATTGTTGGATCTTTCAGAGAATGAAATGCAACCTTTTCAGAACCTCCTCCCCCCACACAAAAGATAACTTGTCCAATGCTGCAATTCCAGAACCACAAGTATTCCCCTTTTTCAAGGTCATGTCCTCTCTTTGTTTCAGAGGTACAATATCTACTTGGCCTATATGAGTTCTCATTTTTGATGTACATCAGTGCAACATAATTTTTTTTATCAATGAGATTGAAGCAGCTGCCTTTTGTTAGATTAGACAAAGTTTATCAAGGCCTGTACTCTGATTCCAATAGTGGCCAGCCAGAGCTCTCCATTAATGTAAGGAAACAGACATTTCTTGTTATCTCTCTCTCAACTTAGGGGAGCTGAGAATGAAGCTTTAGCTCAGTGGTGGGTGGGTGCTTGCTTGTTTGTTTGTTTTTCCAGAAGAAGGTCTCAGGTTCCATTCTTGGCATCTCCAGGTAGGGCTGGGTAAAATTCCTGCCTGAAACCCTGGAAATGCCTTTCAGATATTGCAGACAGTTCTAAGCTTAGATGGACCACTGGTCTAACTTGGTATATGTTCTTTCCTATTTTTGAACACAGAGGCTGCCAGCGTGTTTTTAGCTCCCGTAAACATGGGAGCTGGACCAGTGTGATTGCTGCCTTCTTTAAGGTTGTTCCTGCATCGCCCCACCTACATCAGGGATGGCAAACCTGAGGCTTTGTGGAAGTGGTTGGACGCCAAGTCCCACCATCCCCAGTCAATATTTTTATACAGTATTTAAGCAAAGGTGGGGCACATGGTAATCTACCACGCCAGCAATGTCCTCTCCAATTTTTTCTAGGTAGCAGTAATGTGTACATTGGACTTATAACTTGAAAGTTTCCTTAACAGGCTGCACCAGTCACTGGATCACCATGGAAGCAGCTTTCCCACGCAACTGATCTACTGTCTCATATATGAGCCATTCTCTCACTTTACTTTGTTGGTGTTACATGTATCTATTTTCATCTGATAAACACTGGAGGAAATTTAATATATATCTTGCTGCTGAGCCCAAATAGTAGTCCACAAGCAAAACGTGAGCAGGAACAGAGAACCGTATAATCCCAATGCACAATGTAGCCCTTAAATCCACACTGTAGGCCATAGATGCTCAATAGATTGAAAAAGCAAGTAGCTCCCAATCTACCTATCCCACAGAGCTTGGAAAAGCACTAAAGAGTTATTGCGAGCATCTATCATAAGAACAAAATCATACAGAGACCTGTGAAGAAGAAATTGCATCTGAGAAGCTGGAGCTGATGGCAGTTCTGAAGCAGCACAGAGTCGCCATGGTTTATGAGAGCAGCAGGGAAAATTACAGGTTGCACCCAGGAAAAAAGAGGGGAGAAGGGTTCGTGTGGTTCATGCCTTGGGCATGGGACATTTTGCTCTCAGTGTCCAATCCACATGCAAAAGCTAGCCTGACTGGCAATGGACTCTGACTTCAACACAGCACAGCAGCATCCTCCACCTACTTGAAAGCAGCAAGCTAGTTTAAGGGATGCAAGGCAGGCTGTGTGACACACACAGCTCTGTCCTTGAACACCTTGCCACTGCTCCCCGTTCCTCAACATTTGCCACCTGAAGCAGCTGCCTCACTCTGCCAAGTGGTAAGAAATGAGTTCTAGGGCTTGCATTCCTAGCTGCTTCCGGAACATTAGTACACAGCTACCATCCTCACTGGGAAGCCACAGCTATTAATCTTTCCCGCTCCCCACATATTCATCACATAGGAAGTGGACCTGACAAGGTAAAGTAGCCGACACAGGCCATTACTCTTCTTCAGCAACTGTAGACCTGGTTTATGACCCACACCAATATCTTTCCAAAGTCAGAGAGTTGCTTACAGCCCATAGATATTGCAAGGTCCATCCTGCTGAGCCGGAGATCCGGTGTATTTCTTAAACAATGGCAACGACACCACTAGGGGTTGCAGATCAAGGATTATAGAAATCAAAAGAATTATATATGATCTTGGCAGCACAAACCGTCACTGCAACTCACTGGAAAACAGCCCCAAATCTTGCACTGGATGCTTGGTATTGCTCACTCAGGAGTATAGCTACAATGAAGAAAATCACACATAATTTGAGATTTTGACATGGACTAGAACCTCCAGACCCTTTTTATACGATTTGGCATTCCTTGGTGGCATATACAGTGGAGCCTTAATTTTCAAGACAAGCCTTGTCACAAACCAGGCAGATCTGGAACTATTTGATACCTGATCATCTTGATAGTCTTTACTTGAACTTTTATTTTAACTCTTCTATGTGCCTATTTTAAAGTTTTGTTTTTCATCTTTTAATTGTTGTCTGTTGTTATAATTGTTATCTCTGTTTTATACACATTATAACATGAAATAACAATTTAAAAACTTTTTTTTAAAAAGGATTATAGAAGTGAAGCAAATTTCTTGCCAAGGATGTGGGAGACCCACACTGTAGATCTCTTATTATAAGGATCCACATAAACCTCAGTCTGTCCCTGCAGTCCCTTGGTTTTCATAAAATATTAGCAACGGCTGTGATTTTGTTCAGATTTAGCCCCAATTAAACTGTGCTCATAAAAAAGCCATTGTAGCCACTTCACTATAAATACCTTGTTGGAAAAGAGCTGAGAAGTGTTTTGTTTACAATGTAATAACCAATGTTTGGGGACTGGATAAAGTGTGTCCGTATACAACAGCTTTATTGTCCAAAAGTTCTGGGTTTCTCCCAGATGCCTTGGCACTTCAGTAAAAGAGACTGTACTGTCTTTGCCCATGTTAAATAATAAAATCATTTTAGATAAGCATTCATAGGCCTAGTCTGCAAGGAAAAGCTTGAGAGAAAAGCTTGGCTAAAACTAGAAAACAAAATGAAATGCAGAGGAGAATGTGAAAACTTTTCATTTTATAACTCAAAAGAAAGCATTATGCATAGGCCTGTGTGCAAATATGGGGGAGTGTAAAAATCCTGCTGCTTAATTAATTTTGGGTTCTTTCACCTCAATGAAATGTAAATGACCCACTTTGCATCCTTACATTAAAGTGTTAGGGGTGTTCTTCATGTATGTATTCTGAATGTGTTTGCTCCGACAAATAGAAAAGTATTGTTGCCATTTCCTTTGGCAAAGAGCAAGCACATGAGAAATGCTTTGGTTGAAAATGTCTCTGCTTTGTGTTTAAAAAGATACAGAACAGGTCTATCAACAGCTATTGGCCAATCCTGTTTTAGCTAGCTAGAGCTTACAAATTCATGGTTAGCAAGTCGATGAATTCTTGTTGCTTGTGGGTGGGGGACAAATAATATGACAGCATTGCTGCCTTCAATCCTGTTAGAGGCCTTCCTGGAAGCTTCAGGCTCTGGGCCATCTCCAGCTAAAAGGTCACTTCAAACAGCATTGCTACTACAGGTGTAAATACACCCTAAGACTTAATTCCCCCAAAACTATATGAGGATTCCTGAGTACTTTTGCAAAGTCCATTGCTTTCCTAGAGTTCCAAATCTGCCTTCATTCCTAGTGCAGCCTCAAAACTAGTAAATATATTAGTTTTGTCATGCTAATTATTAAAACAATTATTCTAAAATTGCAAGTATTAACTTGCTCAGATTAGATTTAATAACTGCTTATGAACTGCTTCTGATGTTTCAGAAACTGGTCCTAATCACAAAACTGGTAATCAACCTCCTTGTATCTATCTTATGATATTGGAATGAGGAAAGACCATTCATTAACACCTGGTAGTTACATGTGACCCTGGGGTCCTGTGGGTGGAAGGACAGGATATACATCAAATAAATAATAATGATAATTAAAAAAAAATACATGCAGCTTACAGAAATAGGTCTACGCCCTTAAGCCCTAGATATTAGAGCTGAGTTGAAGGTTCTATCTCAGAACCTTTCTTTTGAAGATTTGTGTATGGAGAAGTATGTGTAGGTAGGGAATGGAAAGAAATTTAGGGAGATTTTGAAGACTGCAGATCAACAGATGCTGCAATTCTGCGAACATAGAGTGGGCTTGCCATGTTCCTCCATAAAGCCTCACTTGGAGCGACACTGACTAAGGATTGGGAAGAAATTCAACTGAGTGTGTGTTTAAAGGCACAGCTACCTAATTTGCACTTTCAAAACCGCATGTGAAGCAAAACACAGCCGCCTTCAAAATTCAGACTTCCGAATTTTGCAGTGCAAGTAATGTGTACAAAAATGCACATACTAGGATAATGTGTGCAGATGTTAGTGAAAACAACACACAAAATATATCTCTGTTAGGAAATTGATTTCCAAAAGTGTGTATATAGTATAAAAAGATGCATACAAACATGTTCAGATAAATTCACACTAAAATATTGATGAATTTTCAAGTTCTTTAAAAATGCAAAGTGATGTGGTGAACTGAACTTAAAACGAGAAAATGAGAAACTGATTGGTACCGAAATTAACAGATTAGCCTATCCTTCTGACATAGTGTCATTCCACTGAGCATTATGGGTATACATGGCAATTGGCCAGAGAGCTGCTACTGCTGCTACAACAGCAACACTGAATTATTACTATTATTGATTAAATTTGTTTGTTGCTTTAGCTTGCCCAAGGCAACACAAAGCAACTTGCAAACAAACAAGGCAAAAACAAAACCCACACAGGTACATTGAAACCTTTAAAAATATTCGGTTGTTGTTTAGTTGTTTAGTCGTGTCCAACTCTTCGTGACCCCAAGGACCAGAGCATGCCAGGCACCCCTGTCCTCCACTGCCTCCTGCAGTTTGGTCAAACTCATGCTGGTAGCCTCGAGAACACCATCCAACCATCTCGTCCTCTGTTGTCCCCTTCTCCTTGTCTTTCCCAACACCAGGGTCTTTCCAGGGAGTCTTCTCTTCTCATGTGGTGGCCAAAGTATTGGAGCCTCAGCTTCACTCTAGTGGAGAGTTTTGATCAAACGTGATCCACCTGGAGCAGGAACTGGCAAGCCACTCCAGGATCCCTGCCAAGAAAACTCCATGGACAAAGACAAAAACATTCTACTCACTTCTAATAGCCCACAGATAGTTAAAGGCCAAAAGCCTGGTTATAAAGGAATTGTTTCGCATGACACCTAAAGATATATAAGAAGTGGGGTATAGAGCTTCTGCTCCCAGGAAATTAAAAATTCATAGAATTTCTTCCCACCCCCAAACAAATCCCTGGACACACCCCTCCACTTTCACCGCCTACGAATGGGTCTTTGGAAGTGGGGCGGTATTGTGCAGATTTGTTCTCTCTCCTTTGTGAGTAATGTTGAAACATTACCTTTTATGAGAACTACAAACTGTTCAGTGAATTAAAAAAAACAACTTGAGGAAATGTAACACTATTGTCAATAGTAACACTTTGTGGTCTTGTAAAAGGAGTTAATCGCTTTTTTTAAGAATGTGTGCAAGTTCCTTAAGAACAGTCTCCAGGAGGATTATAAATGTTTGATTAAGGATGTTTGGCCTGTAGGCCCAAGTCAGAAATACGCTTGCACCTTCGTTTGAAATAGTGATAGCACCCAAACCTGTAATTTGGGATGAGCTTGCTGAACCCTTGGGTTCAGTTTCTGTTGCAATATTTGCCTTTTCCTTTCCCACCCCAGCCTGGGTAGCAGGACAGAGAGGCCTCGCACTGAGTCCTTGGTTAGGCCTTCAGCTCTGCTACAGCAGTGCCCATCTCAACATAAGGACCAGTATAGGATGCTGTTTTGAATGCTTGCAACACAAACCATTAGAAATGTAGCTCTCGTTATTCTACTAAAGGCAACAGACGCTGAGGACTGTATTTACAATGAGTTGTATTCAAAGTAGCACTAAGTGGCTGGGGCAAGCCAGTCAGATGAATGGGGTACAAATATTATTATTATTGTTATTGTTATTGTTGTTGTTGTTGTTGTTGTTGTTAAGCTCCTTGTGCAAGTGGAACAACTTCTGTCTGCGCAATTGGACTTCTTCCAGTCTCCACTCACCAGCCATAGCTGTCAACTTTTCCCTTTCCTTGCGAGGAATACTATTGGGAATAAGGGAATACTATTGGGAATAAGGGGAACGTTGACAGCTATGCCACCAGCACCCCCTAATTCTGTTCTGGCAGATTCCCCAACACTCTGGATCAGATTTGGGATTGCCATGGGGGCAGGGTCCTGTTGTGGAAGTTGTTCCACTCACACAATTATTCAGTTGAATACTGCCCTATAATTCCAGCTGCAGCAACAACTTAACAGGAGCTCTACCACAAAGCTGCTCCCTCTGTTGTTGCTCCCTGGTAAGCTTTTGAGAAAGGGAAGTAGTGGCAGAGGACTTGGAGAGATGGCCTCAAGGTAAAACCCATTGCAAATTATCACTAAGCTGGGACTGTCGATAGTACTTCTGAGCCCAAACACCTCGTTACACAAGTAGGTCTCCTCCAACCCCATGGCTGTTCTGAAAAATTGGATGGATTGGTGTCCTTTAGTTCTTTGTTTGTTCCCTTTGTTTAAGCTCCTTAAGTTTAGGTATCTATAGCCAGACGTGAGTTAATAGCAAGTATGTATAGTAATAATGCAGGAATGACAAATACTTTCTAGACACTGTTTGCTGTCCCTAGAATCTTGTGTTGGTTGCTCCATACACTCTGGAGATCAGAGGCCAACAGGACCTATAAATCTTATCAAGGAACCGTGAAACCTCAATATCCCTGATTTTTTACGGTTCTTCTCCCTCTTGCTGACTTTTTTTGTTTCCATGCCCTGTTGATTCTTCTTGCCTATGCAGGAGGTAAGGAACTTTGGGATTCATTCTCAAGAGAGAGAGTCTTTCTCTTTCTGTATTTCACATGGCAAACTATAGGGTTTCCCCTGGAATACACTCTGTATATGGGGACTCTCTCAGGCCACACCCATCACCAGAGCTTCTTTGCACCTTCTTCTTACGTGTTTTTGCCTGTCTGTAGTGTGTCCTTGCACTCTGACCTTGTTTCTTTTTTGACTGGAGGGAGGGAAGTGTAAGTGTGAAGAAACTAACTCACCATACAAAGGTAAAATTCATATGTCTTGCTCCTCCCACTTTCGCATCTGGCCCTTGCACCACTTTCATGTGGCCCCCTGGAAGGCTGACTTGAAAAGGATTTGGACACTGGGCTGAAAACGTTTCCCTACTCCTGTTCTAGAGGAGGGCCTGGTCCAACAGCTCACCAGAATATACTGCTTGCCTTATTCCAACACTGATTTTGATATGGCTCTAGCAAATCCTATGAGATCTACCAAAGTCTCTAGACACCCGTATACATAAAGGGATATAAGTTTGCATACACGTCCTAAAGCACGATCTACAATTTAGCCTCGTCTTTCTCTTCCTAGTAGCAATGCACTATTGTCCTGTAACAAGTCAAGCCCTTTTGGACACCTGGAACGCAATAAAATGTACCGCTTTCCATGTTTGGATCTTGCTTCTGCTTCTGTTTTAGGAAAGGAAGCAAGGAGGACGAGCACACAAAATTAGATTTGCTCCTTATTCCTGTCTCTGACTAATGGCTGATTCATTACGCGCACTGGAAAACAGAAGGGTGTTGTTGCCTGCGCATTGCTGAGCCATAGGAAGCATATGAAATAGGAATAGATGAAAGAGTTCCCTAGCAGGTGCAGATTGTATTTCTCTAACCACTGAGTGGCTGCAAACAGTTTCCCCTGCATATCAGGGATTAGGGGCAATGGCTTCCAGATCAGAGGATGGCTTTGGTAAACAGAGCCCTGAGCCCTAGCAGATCTTTTTTTGGAAATTAAACACTGGAAACAGTTAAATGGGGGGGGGAGGCAAATGGTGTGGCAGGGAGGTTGCAGGATGGGGGGAATTAGCCTAAGAGTCCTGATTTTGCATTTCTCTCCTTCATTCTTAACAATAAGAGGGATTTAACTGCCTGATACATATGTGGCGTTAACGTGCATATATTCCACATGCACTGCAGCTTTGAAGAAGCAGCTGTACTCAAAGTCATTGCCTGGGGTATTCTTGTAATGAGTTAAACAAATATCTAATAAAGAGATACAGCTGTTTCTGGAATAATAGCTTTGTGTACCAAGCTACAGAGAGTGACTTGCCCGCCCTCATAAATAAACAGGGCTTCTAAATAAATCCAGATGATTTATGCAGCTGTCGTATTCACAAGCCCCTCAGAACTCCTCTAAAGAATAGATGAAATCAACCAAGCAAGGAACTAAGTGAACTTTTTTTTTAAAAAAAAGACCTTCATCAAATATATATATATATATATATATATATATATATATATATATATATGCAGGTTTTGGTGTCCTCGGGTGTCTTCCCGTGTAAAAGTTGGGGTGTCTAGGCGACGTTTCGACGAGGTCTCACTCGTCATCTTCAGGCTGGTGCTTTCGGCTTCTTGTTACTGGAACAGAGCAGGATCTCAGTGTTTGAGTTCCTATAAATACTGTTGAGGGGTGTGGTGTATAGCCTCCAATGTTCTGGGCCGAGAGGAAGTTCCCAGGCTAGTGTGCCTTTTCTTCTTTTGTTCCTTAGTTGCTTGAGGGATATCTTGAGTGATTTCTTGAGTGATATCCTGAGTACCACTTAGGTGGGTCATTAGGTGTGGATTAGTTGCTAAAGCCTTTGTGTCTTGACCTCTTGAACTTTGTGAAGAGTTTTTCTGAGAAGATGGCTGTAGTTGTGCTCTGGCTTGGCTTCGTGTATAGGGGCGAGCTGTGGTTTTGTGGCCTGTGCCAGCCAGATCTGTGTAGGGATTGCAGGGGGGTGCAGCATCCGGAGGTGCCATCATGGTTTGGCTACTGGATGGTGTCTGTAATTTATCTGTGGAGAGGGTCTGGGTTTGGGTCTGGTGTGGTTGATTGGTGATGGCGTTCTGTGTGCCTCTGGATCTGGTGTCAGTTTTTGTGGGGAGGGCTAATTTCCAGATGTCTGGCAAGCGGGATGTGTCGTCACGCTTGTTCATGTTGTGAGGGTGTTTCTCTATCTCGATGGCTTCCATGATTATTCTCTTGTGGTGATGTTCCATGTTAGAGAGCAATTTGGAATCACACACCAACCGCTACTTACATGCACAATCACACCACCACCCTGCACAAATAAACTCCGTAGCCAAGACTCTCATCTCCAGAACCAAACGCCTGGCTGACAAAGACCACTTGACAACTGAGTTACAGAATCTCTCAAATGTGTTAATTGCCAATGGATACCAGCAAAACAGGGTTACGAAGCTAATCCAAAAAGAAACACCCCCCAAAAACCAAGACACAGAAGAAAACAATGGCATGGCCCTCCTTCCTTATATCAAGGGCACTACAGATAAAATTAGCAAAATCCTCCATAAACACAATATCAAAACAGCCTTTTGCGCCAACCAAAAGATAGCCAATATCCTCAGAAACCCCAAGGATAAAATCCAGTTGGAAAACCAAGGGGTCTATGAAATACCCTGCAAAGTCTGCCCAGCCACGTACATTGGACAAACAAACAGACGAATAAATGCACGTATCGCAGAACACAAGAATGCCGTCAAAAAAGAAGAAAAAACTTCCTCTCTTTTCCAACACATGAAAGAAACAGGACACGAAATTAATTTTGCAGATTCCAAATTGCTCTCTAACATGGAACATCACCACAAGAGAATAATCATGGAAGCCATCGAGATAGAGAAACACCCTCACAACATGAACAAGCGTGACGACACATCCCGCTTGCCAGACATCTGGAAATTAGCCCTCCCCACAAAAACTGACACCAGATCCAGAGGCACACAGAATGCCATCACCAATCAACCACACCAGACCCAAACCCAGACCCTCTCCACAGATAAATTACAGACACCATCCAGTAGCCAAACCATGATGGCACCTCCGGATGCTGCACCCCCCTGCAATCCCTACACAGATCTGGCTGGCACAGGCCACAAAACCACAGCTCGCCCCTATACACGAAGCCAAGCCAGAGCACAACTACAGCCATCTTCTCAGAAAAACTCTTCACAAAGTTCAAGAGGTCAAGACACAAAGGCTTTAGCAACTAATCCACACCTAATGACCCACCTAAGTGGTACTCAGGATATCACTCAAGAAATCACTCAAGATATCCCTCAAGCAACTAAGGAACAAAAGAAGAAAAGGCACACTAGCCTGGGAACTTCCTCTCGGCCCAGAACATTGGAGGCTATACACCACACCCCTCAACAGTATTTATAGGAACTCAAACACTGAGATCCTGCTCTGTTCCAGTAACAAGAAGCCGAAAGCACCAGCCTGAAGATGACGAGTGAGACCTCGTCGAAACGTCGCCTAGACACCCCAACTTTTACACGGGAAGACACCCGAGGACACCAAAACCTGCATACCTATACCCGTGAAAATCTACGAAAGCATATATATATATATATATATAAAATCTTCACCTCAGCTGCACAGTGTTGTTTCTGTTTACCAGATTTTTACCAGCAGAGCAATATTGTTTAAAAGGCATGCAGATAAATTTCAACACAAAAAGTCCACTAAACCATTTTTATGCAGAAAAAGTACGGTATGTTTCTTTGTGGAAGAACTTTACTCTTTTCTTCTCTTTCTTTTTTATTTCAGCCTTAGCATTGATTCAGATGCTATATAAAACTCTGGGGACTGCAGATGTGGGAATCTCTCATGCTTCTGAATCCCCGCCCCCCAGTAATGTTTCCGGACAGCAGCTATCATCATGTCTGACCATTGGCTATGTTGTCTGGGGCTGATGGAAGTTGGAGGTCAACAATATCTAGAGAGACGCTTGAGACCTAGGGGATTCAAAGATTGCTGCTCCCATATGAACCCACCTGGAATGCAGGGATTGGGCTGAGAGTCGTCCCCCCCCCCCTTATCCGTGCCTTGAGCGTTATAATTTTATTGGAAATTCAAACACGAAAGTGATTTTTGCATCCATAATCCAATTCATAACCAATTCATATAGGTGATATCCTATATGATATCCAATTCATATAGGTGATATCCAGCATTAATCATGCTCAGAGTAGATCCATCAAAATCAGTAGACATGTAACTTAAGTTCATTGATTTCAGTGGGTCTCCTTTTGAGGATGATTAATGTTGGAATGTAATGTGTGGTGACATTTAGGGCACAATCCTGTGGTCACTAAGAAGGCATCCCGGGAGCCATGGGATTTTGCAGTGTTCCTTCCCCTGTTCCCCCAAGTTTGCCCCCAGGTGGGGCTGGGGAGAGATGAAAGCCCTACAGCTGGAATACCTCTTTCCCCTCAGGCTACCTCCTTTACTACCACAAATTCTCCCTCCCCTACTCATACTAGATTGCTCTGCCCATTGATAGTAGCCAAAGGATATTCCAAGTTGTGCTCATTAAAAGAAAATGAAGGCGACACCTTCTGGTTTCAAGACCTGTTGTTACGATCCATATTCTGAAGGCATTTACAAGTCAAAGAAAGATTTTGCTGGGGCCATGCACAAAGAACAAAACTAAGATAACTTGGCTAACTTCATTGGTACTTGCTACTCCTCAAGTGAGCAGATAGCTAGAGAGATGGAGGATGTTGGCTTTTTGCACATTTTATATTCTCAAGGAGAGTCCATATTCAAAGTTCAATACTTTATAAATTGGGAAATTATTATTAGTCATGATGGTAGCACTAATAATTAATTCACAAATCGCCTTTTACAGATCTGTCTCAAGGTGATTTGCAAGCATATAAAAACCGCAAACATATGTTTAAAAACAATACAAAGAACAACTGCAAATAGGGTTTGAAATGCATAACATAAGACAGAGACCTTTTCATTTGGCTGGAAAAACTTGTCGAAATGCAACTCCTCTGCCAATTATTGCAATCATTCATTGCTTTTCAGTTGCTGCATGGAATGTGGCTGTGCGAGTATCATAAGCACTTATGCACAGTGCCTGTGGCGTTGCTTGTGAAAAGCAAACACAGCCTTCTTCCTGTTCCCGTGCCACTTTTACTTAATTGTTAAAAATGTTCTTGCTGCTTGTAGGTCCTCCCTTGTGCTATTTCGTAATTACGCAGCTCTCTGATACTTGTGTTTTAAAGGTGCTTCCAGACTGGGTGTGTGTTGTAGGTTTGGTGTTCCTCAGTTTATTTGCTTCTAAAGAAGGCTAACAGCAGCTTGGTTTTCCCCACAGCTAGGCTATACCCCGTCCTGCAGAGATTCAAATCCCTGCTGATAAGGAAATGCAGTATCACATGGAGGCTGCAATCCCAATCCCACTTTCTTGAGAGTAAGTCTCATTGACATTTTTATGATTTGGCAAAATTCCCCCCTTACACCATTTTTACACCCAAAAACCAGCACATGTCAGGAATTTACCTGACGTATGCAAGCCTACATAATTACACTGTAAATGTTCTAGGGTGGAACTTATACAAATGTAATACCAAGGACAAAAAATGTCCCAATAAACTTGGAAGGCAGAAACTGTTTTGACTTCACAAGCTCATAAGAAATAAATAAGAGTATCGCTCATTTTAAATCCAAATTTACTTTTGTTGTGCTGTTGCGTTTGTTGGGTTGTGATTTTCCAGCCCATATCTATAGGTATAACTAAAATTACTTGAATCTGTGAGCAGATGAAAGAAATGATTATACAGTCCTTTCCCCAAAATTAATGATGTGCCTGAAACAGATTGCTATGAGAGAAGTTATTGCATCTACACTCCACCCAGAACTGGTATTGGAGTGATTAAATGCTTCATTTGCACATTACAACATGTGATTTGTAGATGTGGCAGAGTGATGTGGCTTCAAAGCAAACAAATTTGACCGCAGGTCCAGTGTATGGTAATAAGTATCACAAAACAGATTTGTTTGCAAAGAATGCACTCATGCCAACTGCTAAGAGAAATACTATCTGCACATGAAATAATATGTACCTGGGTAAGTTTAGCCTTGATTTGAATATACCTGTCAATTTTCCCATGATAAACATACAGTACCTTTTGTATTCCATCATGGAGTGGGGTGGGGAAAACAAATGAGACAAAACAAACAAACCCTGCTGCTGTTCCTGATTGGTAAGACTGGGGATGGAAAGGACCCTGCCTAATATAATCCTATGCATGTCTATTCAGAAGTAAGTTACATTCCTAGGTAGGAATGAATGGACAGAGTTTCTCATTTTCCCCTAACCAGTTCTCCGCATTTCCTAAGAACGCTTACTAATGAGTGATCCCCATTGAACAGAATGGGACTTCCAAGTAAACATGAAGAGGGTTACACTGTTAGACTGTGTCTAAGGCTCTACACTCTCTCTAGGAAGCAAGTTCCCTTGAAGACAGTAGATCTTTCTTTTGAATAATGCATAGGATTGTACTACATCAGATCATACTATATTCCTTTTTCTGCTTGCTGCAGGGAAGTTGGGAGAGGGGAAGAAACAGATTTTATTGTGAGAGAAGGTATGCACACGTGCATTTTGGCGTAGTAACTTTCAGGTGGGTGCGGTGCTTTGAAGATGCTGCCATAGTATATAAGTTGAGTGTGTTTCAGTGCCTATAATTCAGCTAGCACTAGTGAAAAGGATGGGGATGGAGAGATCCCAGAGGTGATGTTGTTCAACTATAAATGGCTCATAGAGTTGGAGACAATTGCTTGCTCATATAAAAACTGTGAAAAGCCAGAGAGATCACAGCTACCAATGAGTGGGACTTATCGATCACCCTTTCTAGCCTGTCATTGTCTTGAGTTCACATCGTTGAGACTGCACATTAACCAGTGAACTTTTGAACCCAATGTGTTGCCAGAAGTGGAGCACATGCTGTACACCCGGGGGCGGGGCCATGAGGGTGGGGCGAGCATCCCAGGGGGTGAGACGCCCATGGGGGCAGAGCAACTTGTCCATGGGGAGTGGAGCGAGCCACCCATGGTGGGCTGCTTCCTGGACGGGGGCAGGGGAAGGGGAAGGGAGCTGGGCCACTTTGCCAGCAGCCTTCCTCCCTTCCCTCTTCCTTTTGACAGCTCAGGGGAGGCTCCCCCCCCCTCCCAGAAGCAACCACGACTCCCAAGCCTCCCCCAACTTGGGAGTCGTGGCCAAATGTCACCCCCCCCCTCAGTGATGACACCTGTGGCGAACCGCCCCCACCGCACCACCTTCTTCCACCTCTGTGTGCTGCATCAGTAAATCCTAATGTTTTGCCTTTCCTTCCAAGCCAAAATCTGTAGGTTGCATATGATAATCTTGTTTAGAAGTACATTGGTTTGGATACTCTTAAAACATGGCTTCATGAAATTTAGAGCCTCCTATGTCATTATAAAGGGTTGCATTAATTAATTTGCAGGGCACAGTACCACATAAAGAGGTGGCCAAGCATTGCTTTGTTGTGTTGGGATTAATGGGAGTGTGACAACATTTTGCTTCCATAATGCTTTCTACTCTTCATTACATGACACAATCAAGGGAAGGATTACAACTGAGGGCTGTGGAAATCCTCACCAGCCACGGACTTGTTAACCATTTGAAGCTACTGGGCTAGCCTAATTTCTGCAGAAGCTTTATGCAGACCATTCCCTTTGGTGTTTCTGCTTTTGGGCAATTCTCAGTCAGGGAGGAAAGAAAAGCCTCCTGGTCCTTACAGCACTTGCTCTGGACATCAGCTGTTTGGTGTTTCTTGAAACACTAATACAAGAAGGCAGCAATAGCAGAGGGATGGTTATTTACTCCCTGGGCACATTTTCTCAAGTCCTAGTGTGCTACAGCTGCTTCCAAGGATTGCTGGACTTTTCTGCCCCCGTGACTCAACTATTGATAGATTTGTTGCTCTATTAATAATATCAACCACATTGCACTGCTTTAATGGAACAGATCACAACTTACATTCTGGATCTAGTGAAACCTTAATTGCATCGCCAGTAGAGAGGGTTTTTGCTGGATAATTGACTGCTAAAAGGTTATAATAATTCAAATGTGTTTCAGGGCTCTGCCTGCGTTATAAGCTATGACCTTAGCTACATTCTGTCACACAAAAATCATGTGTGCTTAAATATTTTTGCATCTTCCCCCCCCCCCAGCAGCCTTTTACACATGTGCTTATGTGATTACCTCTAGATGTTGTAGGATTACACCTCCCATCATCCCTGACCATTGGCCATGTTGCTTGAATTTGATGGGAATTGGAGTCCAGAAACATCTGGAGGATCCCACATTGGCTACTCATGGTGTAAACAGGTTGGCATAACTGGACTGGTTAAGAACATATTATTCCACTTTCAGTAATGTTCCTCACTCCCATTTGCTGATATTACTTGTCTTATTTTGCAGGGTATTATTTTCTTGGCTCTTAAAATTTCATGGATCGAGGTTAATATTACCCGTGGCTTCTTCAGGACAGTGCACTACACGATTCCTGGCCCATCCTTAAGTCTGCTCTGCAGTGCACAAGAAGAGAGATGAACATGTTCAGCCGCCACCTCCTTTTGTACTATTGGACTACCATACACCTTTCCATCTTGCTAGCAGTCTTGACAGCTGCTGAAGATGTCACGAACAGCACTTTAAACCACACTCATATGCTCTTAGGATCTTTGCCTGTGGTCGTCTCCAGAGTTGATCACATTATAGTCAAAGAAGGTCACAGTGCCTTGATCGACTGCAACGTTCAAGGTAATCCGGGGCCCGAGTACAAGTGGTACAACTCCAATGGCCGTTTGCTGAAGGAAGATGGGAATACAGGTATGTAACGGTGGAGCTAACACATGGTCCGTCTAGTGCAAACATGAGATGCTACAGTTATTGTGTTACATATTTATTTTTAAAAGATATTTCCCACTTGCCTTCCTGAGCAAATTCCCTCACAGGGCAGCTTCCATGAAGTAAAGTACTGTATACTAGGGGTGGCTATATATGAGGACCCCCAAAGCATAATTTTTTTGCTCTGTCCCCCACCATTTCTTGTAACAGTGGCACAAATGGGGCATGAGTTGAGTGGAGAAGTTTAAATCCTTTGACCTAACCCAACACCCTGATAGGAATTCAGCTCACCTCCTTCCCCAGTCATCAGCTGGATCATTTGATAGATTGTGGCCTTTGTGTACAAAGAAGAATGTGGGGTAGTCTCTCCCACTTTGGGCCATGGTCACCTATGGCACGCAACCCCTGGAGGACTGGTCATGGGCGAAGGTGGCCAAAAATGGTTCACAACCCCTACTGTACACCATAAGCACATAATAACAAACCATCATTTAGAAACAGTAAAATGAAATAATCCATGAAAGTGATGGCAGCAGCAAAGATGAGGTCAGTGTGACAATGCCAATAAGTAAATAAAGTGCAGCTGAGCATAGAATGTCATTTCGGCACCAGTTCAGGTCGATAGGATTAGAGAACCGTTTTTAGGAATATGTTTCAGTTTACAGCACCTGCGCTCAGTGGCACTATATCAGGGCAGGACTTTGGGGCAGAAGTCCAGGGCCGTGCCCAGCAGAATGAGCAGCAAGGCAGGCTTGCCACATTTTGAAGGAAGTGGAGTATGACACATCGCCATCTCATTTATTTATTAAATTTAGATCCCACATCTTCCTCTAAAGCAGGCATGGCCAAACTTGGCCCTCCAGCTGTCTTGGGACTACAACTCCCATCATCCCTAGCTAACAGGACCAGTGGTCAGGGGTGATGGGAATTGTAGTCCCACAACAGCTGGAGGGCCATGTTTGGCCATGCCTGCTCTAAAGGATCCTGTGTCAATACTAAAACAATACAATTAAAACTCCTTTTTTTAAAACAAAACAGTTCAAATCTCCTAATCCCCTTGAATAGCAGCTGGTGCAGAGCAGCCATGGGAGAAGAGCCTTGCTTGTGGACTGCCCTGGGGCAGCTGGCTGGGCAAGAAGTAGGTTTTGTTTTCTGCAGTCGCTTCCTGTGCAGCTAACTATGTGCAGCAGAAACGGGTTTACACATTTTCTTCCCAAAGAAAGCAAAGGAAGGAACAAGCTGAACTGTGGAGGACAGAATTTCAGAAGCAGCGTAGGAGGCTTACAGCACATGCTTTTGTGTTCTGAGCGATTCCGCTAGAGTTTTAATGACGCCGCTGGGGCTCAAAAGACCTGCAATTTGCAGTGATGTTATTTAAAGCACTTGCAAAGCACCTCTCACTGTGACAGGCAGGAGGACTGCCTGTGGTGTGCAGGGCAAGGCGTGCAAGGGCACAGGGGGCGGCCTTGCCTTTGCCACTGCAAGCCATCAGCATTCTCTGCCCATCTGCTCCCTGCTCATGCACTCTGCTCTCAGTTTCTTTCCCCATCTAGTTGCTCTAACCCAAACAGTTATGTTGCGGTTTCTGGCATTGGGTGAGTGTTGCAGCTCAGTGGGGGAGCACTGACTTTGCATGTAGATGGTTCCAGGTTCAAATCCTGGTGTCTTCAGGTTCAGCAGGGAAGGACTCCTGTCTGAAATCCTGGAGAGTTTCTGCCGATGTGGCCAATGCTGAGCTAGGTGGGTGGTTGCTTTGTCTCAGTATAAGGCTCCCTATATTCCTGAAAGGTTGGGTAACCAGTGAGGAGAAGCGCCTTTGCCAGAGAGCTCCTGTCAGGCAGATGAGACAGTACTTGGCTAGATGAACCAAAAGTCTGACCTGGTATAAAGCAGCTTCCTAAGGTGGGAGAAGTTGCTTTAACCTCTCTCTTCCCCCAGTTCTGTGTTTTAATGCCTGTAAAGGTAAAGGGACCCCTGACCATTAGGTCCACTCCTGGCCGACTCTGGGGTTGCGGCGCTCATCTCGCTTTATTGGCCGAGGGAGCCGGTGTACAGCTTCCGGGTCATGTGGCCAGCATGACTAAGCCGCTTCTGGCAAACCAGAGCAGCACATGGAAATGCCGTTTACCTTCCCGCCGGAGCGGTACCTATTTGTGTACTTGCACTGGTGTGCTTTCGAACTGCTAGGTTGACAGGAGCAGGGACCAAGCAACAGGAGCTCACCCCGTCGCGGGGATTCGAACCGCCAACCTTCTGATCGGCAAGTCCTAGGCTCTGTGGTTTAACCCACAGCGCCACCCACGTCCCTATTGCCTAAAAATGAATGTATATGAGAAAATCTCTGTTAGGTGCATTTGAGTCTATTTATGTTACTGGGCTTAACCTTGTCTAACTGTGCTAAATTGTGTTCCTTGGTTAGAAGACTGGTTCATGTTTCAACTTGCTTACAAAACCACTTAAATTTCATTTACTCGCACAAGATGCATTGGCTTTTGGACCACAGGATGCCCTTCAGGTCAGATGAATTTAAAAGTTCCAAAGGTTGTTCTTACTTCCTTTATTTTGATCACAGCTTGCTGTGCCAGAATGTGCACACAGCCAGTTTAGCCACTGAGCAAGATAAACCATAGCAATCCTGACAGGATTATGTTTGGGTTATTGTCTTGGCCCGTATAGAAATGTAATAAAATATAACAATTATTATTATTGTGGAGACCAAACCTATGTGGGTGTTCTGCTTGCATGTAAACCCTATATGTGTGTGGGGACGAAATATGTAAGCTCCACCCCACTCCCACCACTCTCCAGCTTTGGAGAGAGGGCAGGGGTCATGTGATGCAGGGACAGGAGCTTCCATTATTCATGGAGGATCACCCCCCCACACACACCAAGTTTGAGGGCGGCAGGGATAGCCATTTGGGGACAGGCTTAGCACACTGTCTTTGCATTCTCATGGTCCTATATGCACGCAGAATGCCCAAATAGGACTGTTGTAGAACATTATTTCCAAGTTATTTGCAGATAGCATTGGTGCATGGTTGTAATAAAAAAAAAAAATTCTGCTGACACTTACTTTGCTTAAACAAAGGCATTTTACTGATCACTTTTGCGTTCTTTCCAGCAGGGAAATGGATTTTTGACAATGGGCAACTGAACATTACTAGTGTGTCATTTGAGGATCGAGGAAAATACATGTGTGTCGCTTCTAACATCTATGGCCAAGCAAATAACACAGTGACTCTGAGGGTTGTCTTTACCTCTGGAGATATGGGGGTCTACTACATGATTGTGTGTCTTGTAGCATTTACCATTGTCTTGATCTTAAACATCACTCGGCTGTGCATGATGAGCAGCCACCTAAAGAAGACCGAGAAAGCGATCAATGATTTCTTTCGGACGGAAGGGGCAGAAAAGCTGCAGAAGGCTTTTGAGATTGCGAAGCGCATCCCAATCATCACATCGGCAAAGACCCTTGAACTTGCCAAAGTCACGCAGTTCAAGACCATGGAGTTTGCCCGCTACATTGAAGAGCTGGCTAGGAGTGTCCCCCTGCCCCCTCTCATCATGAACTGCAAGACTATCATGGGAGAAATCAGGGAGGTGGTGGGGCTAGAAGAGCAGGGCCAGAACTCTGTCAGGCAGTCAGCTGTAGGAGAAGAGACTGCTGAGACGGAAGAGATGTACATGATTCCCAACTCCCTAAAGCGTAGCAACTCTTTCACCGCTGACTCAGATGCTTCCTCTCTGCACGAACCACCGCTGAAGATTGCGATAAAAGTGTCGGTCCACCCGTTGGCTAAAAAGGACTGGGTGGATGACCAGTCACACGGCAGTATACAATTGGAAATTAAAAAGGAGAAGGAAGAGGAAGAAATTGTCGAAGCGCCAGAAGAACCTCCTGAGCCGGTCTCAGAGCCTCCCAGTGAATCGAACCCTCCTGAGGCAACTCTGGGAAGCAACATGGACACATGCACTGTTTACGAAAGCCATGTATGACACAATCTTCAAATCTATGCATAGCAAGAATATTAGGCGGAGCACTCTTTAAAAACAAAAACAAAAAGGATAATGTTTTTGCCAATAAGCCTTACCTAAAGACTATCATAGCAAAAGCCTGCATGTATGGATTACTGGGCCCTTCCTTCCTGAGGGTCGAACCAGACATTACGGCTGAATACACGCCATACATTTAAAGCACATCTCCCCTGCCCCCTCCCAAAAAGAAAGCTTGGGAAGTGAAATTTACCCCTCGTAGCTACAATTCCCCGCACCCTAAACAAACTACAGTTCTCTGGATTCTTGGAGCGTGTTATTTTAAATGTATGGTATGTACCCACTTAGCATGACTAGCAATCACACCTAGTTGTGTTTTGGTTTTTAAATTTAAATACCACACATGGGATTCTCCACTTTTCGACTTGGGTTGGGAGTCTGGGGGTTTGTGGAACCCAGGAGATTTAACCTTTTCTCTCCAGCCACAACCTCAATGAACCTCTTCCCTACACTCTGCATGTGCAGCATTTAGCAGCAAAAGTTTCCATTGCTGGAAAAAATCTGGTCCCACCACACGTCTGATGCGGAAAGAGGAAACCTTGATGTAGCTGCTAATTGTGCTATGAAAGTCTGGCTCGGCCCTTAGTTTAGTCAGGAGGTTTGTGAAGGAATAATTGCTATTACACTAATATGAATTGCATTTTAATGTTCAGGAGATTTTTTTTTAAAAAAATCACAAAATATTTACCTCAGAATTGTTTAGGTCAGCGTTGCTTGTGATGGGTACTTGGAATCCATGTATAGTGCTTGGAAACAGGACTTATAAGTCTGGGTCCCCAAAGACCCTTGACTTCGGAGCAGGGCTCCTGAAGTCAACGGAACTATTGTTTTGTTCTACTATTAAAATGTTTCTCAGTTTATGAAACACAGGAAAGAGGTTCCCCCCCCCCCCGCCTGTCTTGGCTTTTTCTTCTCTGTGACTTGCTCCCTTACGTGTCTCTTGTGACTTTGCTCCCATGATTCTGTAATGCTGTTCAAGAGGGAGCATTTCCCTAGCCAAATGAAAATCTGTGTGGGATGCCATTTACTAGTGCTTTGTAGCAAGCAAGAAGAAGGTCAGATGAATTTATTTCATTTGAAAGCAGGCAATTTGTATTTAGAGCATGTGGAGTGGGGGAGGGTGGAGCGGGGGAAATGTCCTTCTTTTGCTCCTTTGGAAGAAAGAGCCCAACAAATGTTGCTCCATGGGGAGGATACACTAAGCCACTTGTTTCCGTTGGAAGAGGGCTATTTGTCTCCAGCTAGAAAGCTTTATACAAACAATGAGTGCAGTCTGGAGCACAGTTGCCCACTTCCCCAGCTATGATGGCCACATGCAAAGGAGAACTTGGCCCCTTGTGTAAGAGAGGACCTTCTACAGGTGATGTTTGTCATGAAGGGACTAGACGCAGCAGTTCTCAACCTGTGGGTCCCCAGATGTTGTTGGGCTACAACTCCCATCATCCCTGAGCTCTGGCTTTGCTGGCTAGGGGTGATGGGAGTTGTAGTCTAACAACATCAGGTTGCGGGAGGCTGCCCTAACCTATGCACAATACTGTTGAATTGTAATGAAATGTGAATGCAGGTCACTGTGTAACATGGGAACAGCACTTGCAAATCTATAATTTGGAGGGGAATTCAATTATTTGCTCAGATGTTTGGAAAGAAGCCATTAGACCTCTGAAGTCAATGAATGTAAATCTACACTGGCATTTATGGGCAGCCTGGTATTGGGCAAGTTTGAGCTGAAGGATAACTTGACTGCATAAATTATGTGAACGTATTGAAGGATGCAGGATGTAACAATCATAGTGATCTGGTTTATATCTGATTAGTTATAATGTAGGCCCACAGGCGCCAATCACTGTAGCACAGATGGTCATCTTAGCTTAGCTCCAGCAGATTCTGCTTCCAAAACATCACCAAGAAGCATATAGTTTTCCTACAAGATCAACTCTTGCATAGCCAGAGAGTCATTATGTATATACTTTAATAGACAGCCTGTGCTAAGGAAAAGATAGCAGTACATTAAATGTTCACATGAAATGTCTTCTGATCTCACTGAGGCTCCTTTTAGGAATCTCAGAAGAGACCTACTGGATCCAACACTACTGGATCAGATGCAAAGGCGACAAGTCTGTGTGGATGAGTGTACTTGCTCCACCTCCCGTTGTTCTGGTCACTCTCTGTGAGATGAGTGGAGACTGCCCTCTTGTACTTGTGAATTCTCCCTACACATTTTAGAACACTGAGGGATTCTTAAATCTGCAAGGAGCCTCCACAATTACAGGGCAGCCGACTCTCAACTTGTGGAGGATGCCAAGAATGGCAATGTGGGTGTGCCAGCACACACCCCCCCCCCTCGTGTATTTATTTAGTATGCCATGCAAATGTCTTAGATGGGGCTTTTGTTAAAAAGGATTTCTTAAGCTGCCACAAGTTGCATGTACAGTCTTAGCACTTAGATGCCTATTTGATTGCTGTCACTACACATTTTAGAACACTGAGGGATTCTTAAATCTGCAAGGAGCCTCCACAATTACAGGGCAGCCGACTCTCAACTTGTGGAGGATGCCAAGAATGGCAATGTGGGTGTGCCAGCACACACACCCCCCCTCGTGTATTTATTTAGTATGCCATGCAAATGTCTTAGATGGGGCTTTTGTTAAAAAGGATTTCTTAAGCTGCCACAAGTTGCATGTACAGTCTTAGCACTTAGATGCCTATTTGATTGCTGTCACTACTCAGGAATTTATAGATCTAAGCAGAGCCTTTGCCCCAAGAAAAAGCTCGGATGAGTTAGAAAGAGAAGTAAATTAACTCAAACGTTCTCCTTTCCCTCTCTGCTTTCAGCTTTTCTTCCTTTCATTCATTCACTTAGAACACCTTCCTTGTGTGCAGCTATTCACAAGACCTATACATTAGACTATAGCTACTTAACCTGGAGTCACCATCTTTAAATCCATGTGACTTTTCCATAGCACATGGTCCAAGAATTAAGCTTGTCCAAAGATTAAGCCCTGTCTTTCATCTATTTACATGTCTGTTAAGTTCGGATGTGGATATACTGAGTGCTGGGCTGCAGACTTCCCATTTTACTTTGTGGAATTTCCTAGCTTCTATATCCCTTCAAGATGATGTTATTTGGGGAGGGGGGAATTTGGGGGAGGGGTTCCATAAATTAGCATTTTAGCTTTGGAATAGTTGTGCATCAGTAACAGACTACAGGCCTATACACACTTAGCATGAGAGTAAATCCCTTTGTACACAGTGGAACCTGTGAGTAGGCATGTGTAGGATTGCACTGTTAAATGCAGTATACTGTAACAGCAAAATGAAATTTCAAAAGGAGCGTAGATGCTGCTTATTGCCTATTATTTTTAAGGCAATCCTTTTCTTAACAGTCTTACTGTGTTCAGTATTTGATATGCACAGGCAATGAGTCATGCAAACCTCAGACTAGATAAAGTTCCTGCCCTGGAGAGCTTGCAACTGAAAACCAAGATTAATACATGAACAGGAGCAAATGGCACATGCAGCTTATATTTATTTTGTGCAGCACTATATAAACTAAATGGCAGCAGGTTAAGACAGCAAAGGGTCTCCTAGCATTTTAAAGATTTAACCAATTTAATCTTTTGTGCACAAGAATTTCCTTCAGCCAATTTGAACCTGTTTCCCTCCAGAAGTTTTGAACTGCAAACTCCCCTCAGCCCCAGACAGCACCTGGAACAGGAGCAGGGTTCATGGGAGTTGTTGTCCAAAACATCTGGAAAGCACAACGTTGTGGGAGGCTTCTCTACATCAAGTGCATGGCGTTATCCTCAGTTGTAAGATGTATGTATTCAGGGGGTGGGAACTAAAAAATGGCATTAAATAGCAATGACGTGCACAAAAGTACCACCTGTAACAGTTAAATTAAAGCTTTAAAATGTATGCAAAATAACCATAGTGATCATCAGGCTGAACCAAGCAGCTTGGTTCTTTGACAGTGTCTTGGCAAAGCAAAAACAGAAAGGAACACTTCTCACCATATGTGCTGTTCTTTCCTGCGTTTCCATGTGTCATTGTCGGCTCTTAGCAGGGCTCTAGAATGTGGTCTTAGGCTAAAAGCTCAAGAAGAACCCTTTCCCTGTCAGGGTGAAGGTAACTCCACAAATAAGAGGCTTGAGGAGCTACATCACTGGATTATGGTTTAAATAGGTTGTGCAGGAAGAACCAATGTGGTATTTCTCCATGTGTTGTTGACTTACAACTCCCTCCATCCCTGATCATTGACCATGGGCCTGATGGGAGTTAAAAAGGTAAAGGGACACCTGACCATTAGGTCCAGTCGTGGCCGACTCTGGGGTTGTGGCGCTCATCTCGCTTTATTGGCCGATGGAGCCAGCGTACAGCTTCCGGGTCATGTGGCCAGCATGACTAAGCCTCTTCTGGCGAACCAGAGCAGCGCACGGAAACACCGTTTACCTTCCCACCGGAGTGGTACCTATTTATCTACTTGCACTTTGGCGTCCTTTTGAGCTGCTAGGTTGGCAGGAGCAGGGACCGAGCAACGGGAGCTCACCCCGTCGCGGGGATTTGAACCGCCAACCTTCTGGTTGGCAAGCCCTAGGCTCAGTGGTTTAACCCACAGCGCCACCCGCATCCCTCAACAAATTGTAGAGGGCACCAAATTGGCTACTCCAGGGGTTAGTGTCATTTTATCACATCTCAGATACAAAAGGACCTATGATGCAGGCTAAATACTTCCGTGAATGTGCTTAGTCTAAAACAGAAACCCATTCTTGGAAGGGTGAACTAGCTATTGATTCCTTAATGCAGCTTTTCTTGTCTCTTCTTAGAAGATGTGTTCCTGTCCTCTGCTTTGTCAGCTTATCTTACAGGGGCTGCACTTTAAGATGCCAGTGTCTGCCTATTTTTTTCTGAATTGTTAACTGTGAGTCTAGTATACCAGGAGAACTTGTGGCTTTGTCATTCTTCTGCTCAACAGATAAATTAAAAAAAATGTACTGTAATGTATCAACAGGTTTTCCTAACCTAAGGCAGCGCGTCGACTACTGCTCAAGCAACTGTAATCAATGTTAAAGTGTTAAGTATTCATTCAAGCCTGAACTTAGAGAATTGCCAACAATTACCTGGGCCAGAGGTGAACAACTACCTGTGGCTCTCCAGATATTGTTGGGCATCAACCTCGGACAGCAAGTCCAGCAGTCAGGGATGATGGGGGTGTTTCTTGTTGTCCATCCTGACTGTGGCTATCCAGGCCAAACACTATTTATGGACTGCAAACCTATGTTCACAGAATGTAGAATTTCTGCATTTTCCTCGCTGCAAAGAAACTGCTTGCACTGAAGCTAATGTTGTCTTCATTATTTCAGGACAAATGTAATGAACATGAGTATTCTGCTGCACAAATGCGTAATTGCCGTGTCTTGATTTTTAAGAACAGCACATGCTGAGATTTTTTTAGCTGACTGGCAGTAACTGGGATACAGACACAAGTTAATTACAGGAAGTTCACACAGAGGGGGTGTTTTCTGCCCCCTCCCACCATCAGCAGACCTTGTGTTCCATGAAAACCTCCTTTCTGAAAGTAAGTTCAAGCAAAGAAAGTTACCTGTTTTTTTCTTTGCCCAGCAGCTCACCCTACACTCCATTATGAGAAAGGATGGCACCCTCTGAGGCCTTCTCTGGGTACCCCTCTGAGAGAGCCTTGGAGAGTGGCAACAAAGGAGAAGGCCTTTTTTGTTGTAGCCCCGCTGCCTGTGGAATGATCTCCCCAGTGAGGCCTACCTGGCACCAACACAGCTTTTTGGTGCCAGGTTAAGATTTTCCTCTTCTCCCAGGCATTTGATGGGATATGATCCAACTGGGTTAAGGTTCCTGACAAGGTTCTCCTCACCCCTTGTGAAGATTGGTGTTTTTGTATTGATTTGTTAAATTCTGGTGACCATTTTTAACAATTTTGTATGTTTTTTAAACTTGATTGCACAAGTCACCTAGAGACTAGCTTGTGTTAGATTACTAACGAGTTAAACAAGTAACAAATAACCAATCTGCACTCCCCCCGCCACAAGCTTTTTTTCAAATGCTCCAGCCTTAAGAAGGGGAACACATCTTTTAATTTTTTGTCCTAAATGGCCAGCCACAGTTCTGTGACTGAGTTTTGTCAATTACTCTTCAGGGAATTGAAAATGACGGGGTTCATTCACAGTGCTGAGGGAGAGAAAGGCGCCTGGGTTTATGGAGTGTAGGTGGACATATACCGAATTCACAAGCAGTTTATCAGATACATGAATAACCAGGCAGACAATATTAAGAGCTGTTTGTTCACAAGTTACTCATATTGAGGAGCTGTCCAATGTCAAAAGCTTTATATGACCATAAATATAGGCCAATAGGTGATGATGCTGGAGTATAGCAGAAACCAGACTAGCAAGATCACTTTGACCAGCGTGGTTGTTGTTGTTTTTCCAATCAAGGGGTTTATAATTTGAATGAAATAAAGTAAATAAATTCCTTCTTCCGTCAAGCCAACACAGTAAAATGGAGAGCTGCTCCTGAGCTCTGATGCCAGGGTTCTCAGTTTGAGACCCCTGCTGCTTTAAGCACAAAGCACCAAAATGAAAAGTAAAGAAAATCATATTCACAAAAATCAGGCACTCTGCTGGATGTCTTACAGGAGTGTTTCCAGTATGGGCATTTGAATTTTGAATGGGTTAGGGTTAGGGTTAGGGTTAGGGTTTGCCTATAACCCATTTGCCTATCATGCAAGCATTTCTATAATCCAGAATTCAGTTTGAATCTGCTTCCCACAACCAGGGATACAACAAAAATGAATTATGATTATGGACACCAGAATTCCATCACAAGATTCCTTGTGGAGCCCATTTTACATTTCCTGTATCTCTTGCTAAACATTTGCACCAGTGTGCTACCATGACATCTCTGGATGTTGCTGGGCAATTCACCATGTTTATTTAGTCAAGCTGCTCTTAGCATTGGACAATGAATCGCATAATACTTCTTTCTCTGCGTAGTCTTGCAGTGAAGAAAATACAAAGAACAAAAATGTTTGGGGGTTTTTTACACTCTTACTGCAATGCAGCAGTGAACTATATTGTGTTTTCTTGAAAGGGTTTTTTGTTTGGAGTTGGATTCACCATTTCTTTTTTGCTTCAAAATGTACTTGGAAGTGGGGAAAGCAAGGAAGTAGGAAAGCTTTAAAATCGCAATTAGCAAATTGTGAAAACACAGAAGTCTCCCATCTCCAGTTTAGGTTTCTGTCACATTGACAAAACCAAACACAGGCAGTCTGTTTTCTCCTTATAAAAGCATTGTAAGCTGTTTATTGTTTGCAATCTATGCGGTCACCATAGAAATTGGCACAAATGCCAAGGAAATCTTCACCCATCTTATTTTGATCACCTCTATTCCACTGGATCTTTGAGAACAATTAATTGCCCAGAGCGGCTGAGAAGCATTTGTTTTCTAGGGTGTGAAAGGAGATGTTTTCACAGCAGCCAAGCTGTAATTTGGCACCAAAATCTTTCTGCAAGTGAATCGTACAGCGTGTAATATATAAACAAGCTGTGTGTGTGAGAGAGAGAGTGCTTAACATTTTTAATGCCCTCTTGAGAAATGATAGAAAGCGGTTCCTGGGAACAGTAAGAAAAGCTGTCAGGAAACAAAGATCATTGATTTCCTTCAAAGATGACTTATGATCAGAGAGATGTGCTTTCAATAGGAAAGCAGCACCATGAAGGCCCTGCATTCCCTAATGTCTCTTGTGAGACTTGAGCCACACTCATTCATTGAAAGCATCTTTGTAAATGAGGGAGTCCTGCTTGTTACACCTACTGATCTCAAATCTACTCCTTACACATCAATGCAATTAAGAATCTGTTTCATCACAAACAAGAGGCTGGTCTTCTTGTACAAGGACATGAAGAATATGCTGCTGTGAAGGTTTGTGAAAGAGAGGGAAGGTTTATATTTTCAAAATGGATGAGAAGGTCTGTGTTGGGCGGGGGATGGATAATGTGAAGCCGAAGACCAATTCATGTGGTAAGAAGTACTGGAAGACTGTGAGACCATAATCTAGCCAAAGGGAAGCACTTTGGAGTCCTGTTGATTTCAACAGCCATGTGAAAGACAGTTAAGCTCCTGCATAACTCTCTACCACTAAAATCAATGTCCCAGAGAAGGCATTTAACTTTTATCGTGCTTTTGTGCAATGGACTCAGGCTCACAGCCAGCAGCCATAATGATAAATATAGCCTCCAGTCATTCTTCAGGTGAGAGAGTTATTAATAGCCAGCACACATGTATATGGCCCAATGTACACATGATGTTGTGCACTTGGTGGTAGCCGCACACAAAGAATCCTGGGAATTGCAGTTGGTTCAGGGTACTAGCCTCAATGACCTACAATTCCCAGTACCCTTAACAACCAGCTACAGTTCACAGGAGTCTCCATCACTGTTAAAGTGGTGTAAGAGTGCTTTAAAGATATGTGGTGGCAGTCAACTATGTTTTACACAGAGCGGACCCATTGGAATTAATGGCCCTAACTTAGTCATGTCGCTTAATTTCAATGTGTCTACTCTGAGCATAACTTAGTTGAATACCACCACATCTTCCGGGCTCAGAAACAGTCTGACGCTGGCTCCAGCCTCCCCACTGGGTAAGCTGGGCATGAGCATTGCTTTCAGGTTCTAGTTTCTTCTGATCCATCCAAATCACTAGTTGAATTGGAAGGTGTAGTATAACATTAAAACAATGGTATTTCTACCCCCTGCAGCCTAGAAGCTCAAGCAAATTTACCTTCCCAGCGGATTTATGGTAAAGGTGGAATTGTTATGCCCTGACACATCTGAGTGTTCAGAGGTGTTAATATCCTCAGCAGCAGGTAAATCTGATGCTTAGGTGATCATCCCCTTGGTGTTTTATTTTTTTTCATACGGTCCTAAGGAATATTTCTTTTTGAGCCTTCAGGAGTTAACAAGCTGCTCTGCTAAACTAATCATTGTTGCATATCACTCCCATCTCCAAGCGGTATGGGGTTCCAGGGGTTCCAAATGCTCACCTATGGTTCGGTTTCCTTGGAATGAGGGACAGCGGAGACTGTGGGGTCTTTATGGTATATGGTTTATTTACAAAAATATGCAACCTGAGCCTAAGATGGAGGGGCTCACAGCATTAACACCAAAGAAGATCTTGCTTCTCCCATCGTCACAGCCATGGGTTCAAACAGAAATGAAGCATGACTCTCATTCTCTGGCTTCTGCCTGCAGCCTGCTTCCAGCTCTCACACACAAGTCCTTGGCTTTTGTCTTTCTCACTACTAGCCAGGTGAGGGAGGGGGCCCATCCATTTGGCTTCTGGCACAAAGCCACTTCCGTTGTTATACTAACGTCTATGCCTATTAACTCACCAAGAAGCTGGCCTGGCTACTTCAGCAATTGAATCCTCCATTAGATTTTAACCCTTGCTGGATTCAGGACCCAAGAATTACAAGGGACTCAGGCAAATCACATCAATATACTTAAGAAGAGTATGAAAACATCAACACACACAGTCTAATGACAGCAATTGTTTTATTTATTATTCCCATGAATCTTCTGGCTTAAACAGCGGCATCACTTTTCAGATGGGTAAAAATGGTAAATCAAACACAGTCCTTCTATATGATATAGAGAAAGCCCTGTTGGGTAAGATTTGTTGTTAACAGGGCCCTCTCTGAGTAGCAGAACCCTTCGATATTTAAATTATTTAAAACATTTAAATTAACTAGAACTTTGTCTCAACTAAAACACCATTACAAACATGTGTTGAACAGAGCTGAACTGAAGAAAAAGGAAAATCCCAAAAACTTTCTCTCATACACCCCTCCAGAAAAAGACGGCCATTTTGCAGCTTTTTCTCTGAATACACGCCACCTTTTAAATTTTTTGGCAGCAAACACAATTTTCCCCCTGCCCCACAACAATGCCCTGAATGATGTTAGGTCAGGCTGCAAAATGGCTGCCAACAGATTTCTTCCAGGTCACCTATTTATTGAGCATTTGTTCTGATTAGTTTGTGGGGAAGTTGGACAACCAGCACCGCATCAAGCATTAGCCCAGTTTTCAGTGCATTTTCCTTATTGCAAAAAGTCTGATCTTTGGGGTCTGATCTGCTGGTCCCACTCATAGTGGCAGCAAATACAAAACACTGCAAAAAGAGAGACACTGTACAATTGCTAATAGCAAGCCCTACGCTCTGAGAAATTGTCAGAGAATTCTTCTCCACCATCCCAGAGGAAGGCAGTGAAATGATCCCCTCAAGTTCTCTGCCCACAAGTTGGATGGAGAATTTCAAGGTCATTTTGTACACAGCTCTATTGTGAAACACTGCCAAAGACTTGCCATAGCATCTAGAAACCTGCCAGCAGTTTCTGCCACACATCAGGCAACCAGCTGTGCCTTGAGCTGCTTAAATATGCCGAAGGGCTTCCAATTATCACTGCCTCTAGGGGCAAGTGCTTCTGGCACCTGGAGAAATCCCCAACCCTCCTCACCTCTTTCACAACATCCTGGCTTCAGTTCAATCCACAACAATGAATAATTACCCCAAGGTGGCACAAAAAGCCCTCTGCTGCAGCAGAATGTGTGCGTAATAATTACAGGGATCAGCAAGGTTTGTTCCGGCAGTAAAGGAACTATCACATAGGTGAATTTGCAATGGTATCTAGCTATCTAGCCTCTTCCACAACCCATGGAGGACTCAACAGAGTCAACAGAGCTGGAGAAGGCTAACTGGGGTCTGCAGCTTCATTTCTACAACTTTGCATGGGGAGAATAATATACAGTGGTACCTTGGTTTACGAACTTAATCCATTCCGGAAGTCCGTTCTTAAACCAAAGCGTTCTCAAACCAAGGCACGCTTTCTCACAGCAGTGGGGGACTCAATTTACAAATGGAACACACTCAACAGGAAGCGAAACATGTTCGTATTCCAAGGCAAAGTTCACAAACCAAAACACCTACTTCCGGGTTTGCAGCGTTCTTACTCCAAGTTGTTCATAAACTAAGCTGTTCTTAAACCAAGGTGCCACTGTGCATTGTTTTAAACCATCCCCAGAATTGTGATGTCCATATAAGGGCTGGAGGTCTTATCCCTGTGGTTTGTTAAAACTATATAAAACAAGCAATCTGTACTCAGTACTAAACTACTGAAATCAGTGTACATGCAGCCTAACACCACTGTAAAGTTGATTTCTGATACAGTTCCCAGAATAAGATGGTAAAAAAAGAAACAACAAAATTACCAGCTGTTCCCATCCTTTCTTCAATACTGTATCAATAATCCATCCTTATTCTGCTCCTACTATGCCCATCCGCATGGCCCTGATCCCAAATAAAATCCACTTCAGCTCCACTTTGCTTAAGCATGAAAAGCACCTGATAATAAAATCATAGGAGGCAGGACAGCCCGGCTCTAGACACACCCACACCCCATGCTGTCCACATGTTTGGGAGCACCTTCCAACACAGGTAGGTTGTCCCTGAGAGCTGGAACTCGAAGCACTCAGGGTTCTAGTTCATGGGGACATCCTAGTCATGTTTGGTAGGCTGCTTCCAAATGCATAGACATTGCACAGTGCAGAGATGAGCAGAACCGAACACACACTACTTCATTCCCTTTCCTGGCATGAATCATCCTTGCCTGTTTTGATTCCCCAATTATTGCTGCATTCTCTTGCTTCTCTATCTTTATTGTAACTGCTTTCCCAGCTCATCTGGCTCACAAAGGTTTTACCCTCAACACGTCCTCTTTCCTGGTAGAATGAATGCATGGCGAATGAGTCACCTCTTGCTGACGGTCCCCACCTAAGTGGGGGGAGGCTGCTTAGTAGGTTGCCAGTGACTATGATGGCTAGGCACAGATCTAGTTAAGCCAAAAGCACAATGTCCAGAAAAACCTGGACGTATGGCAATCTTTTAAAAATTCAATAATGGCCCAAAACTTAGATTTTGGTGGGAGATGTTCCCCCCAAAAAGCTCAACAACTTCAAGGGGGGGCCTCAACTTTGTCCAGATTTTCACATTGGGGAATATGGCAACCCTAAGTAACAGTACCTTCATCTTGTTTACGTCAAACTTCAGTTTTTTGGCCTTCACCCTCACCTTTACCACATCCAGGCATTGTGAATATATTCAGGAGGCATCTGCTGTTTTTGTGTGCTAAGGAAGCACTGGTGCAAGAAATCAACAGAGACAGACACGTGGCCAGGTTATCACATGGAAAGCACCCCAGGTGTCAAAAGATATTCTGTCTGGTTAAAGGAAATGAATGTTAATCCTACCTTCACCAGATGGCTTTGAGTATATAATTAGACACAGGAGAGGTCATGTTCAGGCAAGATTCAGAAGCCCAAAGAAAATTGTGTGCATTCATTACAATCAACAGCATTAAATTTCCAGGGAGCTGTCACAGGTTTTCGAGAGCTTAATGCTGAGCAAGAAAACCACACACGTGTATCTAAACTGTGCCTACAGTTTTTAATTGACCAAATTAATCAATAAATTAATCAACAAATTAATCAATTAATGCACTCCTGGTAATCCTTTTGGCTTCCTTTAACCAAGCACCAGGTTGGATGAAAAATAAATGTACATCTGTCTTTCCTTTCATTCTGCATCCAGTAGCCTGAAACTACGATGTGTGCTTCTTTCTGAAGAAACTCTCAGTCAATTCAGTGGGGATCCAATGGTGTGCATGGACACTAATAGCTTTCTACACCTATGCAGGATCCTGGATCCTTCTTTAGAGTCCTGGGATTCAAAGAGGAGGAACCAGACTGACGTTTTGTCAGTTTCTCCTTGATTACTGATTGGTGGTGCCAAAGGAAAGGGGCAGAACACACTTCTGTGGAAATGAGAAGCTGGGTTTTTTAAGTACAGTACTTATGGGCTAGTTTGCAGTCTTGCAGCCCTATGTGACACATGCAACACCACAGTCTATGGTAGGTAGGGGTGAGTTGGGTCGTTGAAGAATTCCAATGGAAACAGGTGTGGAAACTGTCAGTGTTTGCTTATTCATGCCATGTCCAGTATAGTGGTACCTTGGTTTGCATATGTCTTGCTTTGCATACGTTCTGGATTACAAACACATCAAACCCGGAAGTGTGTGTCCCAGTTTGCAACCTTTTTTTTGGATTACGAACAAAATTTTTTGGAGGCCCCATTGGCGAAAGCGCACCTTGGGTTACAACCTGTTTTGGTTTACAAACGGACCTCCGGAACGGATTATGGTTGTAAACCAAGGTACAGTGGTACCTCAGGTTAAGAACTTAATTCGTTCTGGAGGTCCGTACTTAACCTGAAACTGTTCTTAACCTGAAGTACCACTTTAGCTAATGGGGCCTCCTGCTGCCGCCGCGCCGCAGAAGCACAATTTCTGTTCTCATCCTGAAGCAAAGTTCTTAACCCGAGGTATTATTTCTGGGTTAGCCGAGTCTATAACCTGAAGCGTCTATAACCTGAAGCGTCTGTAACCCGAGGTACAACTGCACCACTGTATAGGAATAAATCCAGCAAGTATAATCAATATTGTTGTCTTCAGTAATTGACTATGTTACCCCTGCCCCCATTTGAATCATGTTTCCTTTGAACTGAAATTATGGTCTTTGCATTGAGATAATTGGTGTGGAATAATGTATTTAATTACATGATCAATTGCATAATTAATTATGTAAAAGTATGCCACAGCAGTGCACGAGACAAGTATCATAGCTTTTCTCAGAAGAAGAACTGCAGCAGAATGGAAACAGTGGTACAGGCAACAAACATAGGTTGGAATGAAAATCGATGCCTACTTACATCCCTAGGAGTAAACAATGCTTTTTCCTTTGAGGGCCACATTCCCCTGGGGTTAGTCTATCAGAGGCCACATGCTAGTGTGGGGTTGGAACTGACAGTGAGCAGGCCAGAACCAAGAATAGGTGGAGCCAAAGACTGGTGTGCTCACCTTCTTCTCCCTCTCTTTCTGCCACTGCTATTCCATCCCATTTTTCCTTCCTCGCCATGTACATGAAATTGAATTTGAAACTGCTTTGAGGGATTATTACAATCAAGCAGTATATAGTTAGTTAGTTAGTTAGTTAGTTAGTTAGTTAGTTAGTTAGTTAAATAAATAAATAAATAAATAAATAAAATGGCTGCAAGCTGCTGCATGGCCTTGGGTTGCTTACCCCTGGCCAATGGCATCAGATTTTAGCACATGTATCAGTGACTGAGATATACTAGAGGCACACATCATGTAATAAACATCTTGAAGGTTGGCATAAGAAAAAAGAAAAAAAAACCCTTAAACTCTGCTATACAACACTGGAAACATATACTCAGGTCAAACAAATATTCTGCATATCCTCAGTCCATAAAATGGCTGGGACTGCTTTCTTTTGTAGAACTTAGTGACCCCCATACTTTTCTGCATATTTTCCCCCCTCAGCTAAAATAGCAATGAATTATTTGCACTGTGCTATAAAATTTTGCTTACAGGGCACTTAGTAAACTTGCTACTCAGTTATATTAATTATTAACCAGGCTATCAGAATACTGTTTATGAAATTTCACTTGTTTTCATATCCTCCAATCTAATTAAAGAGAAGATCAATACTACAAATTGTGCTTTAATGTTGTAGCCCGCCTTGCGACCTTGGGGTGAAGAGTGGGTAATAAATAAACAAATACATTATTATTATTATTATTATTATTATTATTATTATTATTCAATCTGAGTAGGTCAAAGGTAGATTTGGATTGTCACGAGACTATACTGCAAGGCTAGAAATAAAATTAAACACTTCTTTTTAGTGTCTTCACTTGGCTAAAAATTGTTCTGATACCCATACACTTTTATTTCATTTCACATTAATTTTCTTTTTGGTTGTTTTATTAAAGGACATAAAAGGCTTCCACTCACAATGGGGAAATGGAATTCAGATAAAGTTGTGCATTAAATTAACTCAAGTGGTCTCAATGCAATCTCTACGTGGATGTTTTCCATAAACTAAAACCACATTGCTATTTGGCAGGAATAGCTTTTTCCTAGAGATGTACTTCAGTCTCTCTCTCTCTCTGTGTGTGTGTGTGTGTGTGTGTGTGTGTGTGTGTGTGTGATGTCTTAAAATAAGAACGAGAAACCTGTGTCTCTCCAGATGGTGCTGAACTACAACTCCATACTGGTTGGGAATGATTTGGAGTCCAACAAAATCGGGGGGTTGGGGGCACTTATTTCTCTCTCTTTTTTAAAAAAATAGTTTTTATTAAGAATTTCAACATCATAAATTATCAAAAACATATCATCTTCATCCCCCGCATTTTTTCCCTCCCCCCCTCCCCCAAGAGACTTCCCTCAGCTCCTCTCTCTGGTTTTTCAACACATATTATTCTCTGCATGTTATAAAATTGTAAAAATCCTTAAATTGTTTATCTGGGGGCACTTATCTCTCAACCCTGTCTTCAAAGTTAAGGGGTAAAATGTTCCTCATGGATGCAAAATCCATACGATTCAAATACAGAGAAACAGTATTTAAGACATCTCTAGAGCCATTTTAGCATTGCAACATATGGTGGACTTTATATAGGCAACATGTCAAAAAGGTTAATTTGTAAGCAGACAGCTGCAGAATACTCCAGTGCAGCGTCCTCTAGAAAAACCCTGCCTTCCTTAACAATGGGCACTATACACTCCAAAGAATTTTGGTTCTTGCTCACCTCACTACCCAGAATGCGTTTCTATCCTTCCTTGACAGGAAAATGTGCCTTCTTCTCAGAGGCAAAATGATAGCGTGTGTATAATTTAAACAGTACAGTGGTACCTCGGGTTAAGTACTTAATTCGCTCCGGAGGTCCATACTTAACCTGAAACTGTTCTTAACCTGAAGCACTACTTTAGCTAATGGGGCCTCCTGCTGCTGCCGCGCCGCCAGAGCACGATTTCTATTCTCATCCTGAAGCAAAGTTCTTAACCTGAAGCACTATTTCTGGGTTAGTGGAGTCTGTAACCGGAAGCGTATGTAACCTGAAGCGTATGTAACCCGAGGTACCACTGTATTCATTTTACTGTGTTTCCTCTATACAAGGGAGGGAGGCCAATATGAGTTTAAGTAAGCAAGCAGGCACCAACAAGGAATGAGGTCACCTTGCCTGCAAAAGTTGTGACATCTCAAGTCACATATAATTGACCAGCCATGAACAGTAACCCACTAATGGCTCAATAAGCCTCCTGTCTCTGCTGCCTTTTCGATGCAGGAAAAGTGGGTATTATATGGTATTTACCACTCTTTACCATTCTCGGGGGAGAGAAACAAACGACTTCTAAAGCCATTCCCTCCCCCAAGGTATAGCTGATAATATGATTTAAGTGGCACTATATCACTCCTTTCTTTTACCTCCCTTTTTTTCACAAAGACAGCATATGTCATGTACTTAATAGCTACACTCTCTAAGTGCAACAGAAGACTCTCACTCTAATTGGAAGTGATGTTAAAAAGGAGACATGTTGAAAGCGGAGGTGATGCCAGGAAAGCATTGTTGTAAGATAAGTATTTTTATTTACAAATATTTATATTTATACCCTTTCTTTTTGATCCATCGAAATGGCAGGAAACCATTGCAGATGGGGACCCGCTCCAAAGGAGAACCTCAAAAGGAGAACCTGCTCAAAAGTAGCACCACTTTCTGCCTACTACAAAGCTGCTGCTGAGAGGCTTGGCAAGGAGGTTGATACGCAGTGTTGCTGCTGCTGTCATCATTGTGGCAGCAGCGGCAGGAGGAAAGCATAGCACTTGGGTGGGCAGGCAGCCACTACTGATGGGAACCAAGCTTGGATCTTGTCCAAAAGTGGCACCGCTGTCTGCCCAATGCTAAAATGCTACTCAGGGGCCTGGCAAGGAAGGTGGGAATGTAGCATTGGCAGGGAGAAAGTGTGATCTGATTGGCTGTGTGGATGGTGGCACCCATTGGTGGCCCTGTGCCCAGGATCCTGAAGTCTGGTTTCAGCCCTGATGGGGCTAGTTTCACCTCTTTTGAAAGGGAATCCCATAACTGTGGTGGAACCAGAGAAAACACCATATCTCCTCGCCCCACCATCTAACACTGCAGATGACAGACTAAAACAGGAATGCTAAATGATTTCCCTCCAGAGGAGAGATTCTTCCTTCAAAATCTGGAGGGATGTGCACAATGAGTTTTCCATAGAAGATATTTAAAAGCAAATTGATAAAGTGAAATGTCAATGAGACTTGGCAGCATTAATCCAAATGCACTTTAGTATGAAATTGCTGCATGGCTCGCTGTGATGTGTAATCCCTGCTCTGCACCAAAAAAGAGAAAGGTAACTAATGTAATTTTTTACCAATATTTTTAAAGCCTGTAGAAATTGGTTCTACAACTTGGTGGTTCTTACAGTAATGTCTAAGAATAGCAGGCAAAATGCCAAGATGTTGCCAATATTATTGAATCTCTCATAGGAAGTTCTGCACGTCAAATATTCATGACCTTGTGCATTTTGTACGTCATTTACGGGAGAAAGAATAACATTTAAAAGACCCTGCATTTCTCGGATGAATCTGATCCTTTTCAGATTATCTTCCTGCAGTGTGAGTCAAATGAAAGCATTGTGGCTAAGAACAGAACACTCTAAATACATGGAGAAACAGGATGCATTAAAGATGAGTCAACATGGATTTTTCAGCTTCACAAAACCACTTGGATTTTGAGGGATATGATTGAACATATGACACAGGTTGGTGATCATTGGCCTTTGTGCTTGGGGCCTGTGCTTGGGATTGGGTTGGATCAGTGTCAGTTGCTAGCCAAGCAAACCTGACACTAGGAAGGTAGGATTCAGAACAAGTTTTCGTATTGGGGGGTTGCTGTGTGGGGCACAGTTTCTTTCCCAGTGCTCAAGGTCTTCTTCCTGGTCTGTTAAAGATGGTGCAATTTCTAATTCTCCTGGAATGGGCTTTCCAATACCTTTACTACATTCCATTTATCGGAGGGGTCTCAGCAGTGATTTCTTCTTTTAAAAAAGTAGAAGAAGAAGATCTGCTAATGCTCTTTGTGAAGTCAAATAGTAGCACTGTTAGGGCAGTGTGGCTCTCTCCTGGACTTGGGACACAGCAAATACCCAGATTTGTCATCCTTTGGAGCCAACCAGTATTTATAGCTCAGTCTTTGCTAATTGTCAACCTAGAGGTCCTGGTCAACTCTTTAAATGTTCTTAAGCTGGAAGGGGGTGGATCATACAAAATGATGAATTATAATTAAACTGAATTAACTAATCCCAAATTGCCCAAGTTCAAAACTTACTCATAAGGGCTTTAAACGAGTTCTGTAATGTAAGAAGAGAATTGGCATGAATAATAAAGGGCCTGAATCTATCAATGCCCTTTCAATGGGATGTGAATAGATCAATAGGTGTCACAGACACTACGCATTATTAAGTGGAAATAGAGACTCTAATTTATTCCAAACAGGCCTCCGGTTTCAAACAGATGGTCCTGGCTTCTTTCCTTTCTGTTGTTATGAAGCTCCACTGCAAACTTCATAATGCAAAAGGTGGTACAATGTCCAGCTCAGCACAGTCTACTCTGTCTGGCAGTCTCCCAGGGTTTCAGGCAAGAACTTCCTCCAACCCTGTCTGGAGACACCACGGAGCTGCAGTCCTTCCCCAAAACATTCTGGACTTCGATGTGAGGATGGGCTGCCCATGACAATGAAAGACTGACAGCTCTTTCACTTACTCTGCCTTGTTTGTTCGCCTAAGAACAACATAGGAGTATATTAAGTGGATGACACATAGGAGAAGGTGGGAACTATTGTTGTTGTTTAGTCATTTAGTTGTGTCCGACTCTTCATGACCCCATGGACCAGAGCACGCCAGGCGCTCCTGTCTTTCACGGCCTCCCGCAACTTGATCAAACTCATGTTCGTAGCTTCGATAACACTGTCCAGCCATCTCGTCCTGTCTTCCCCTTCTCCTTGTGCCCTCCATCTTTCCCAACATCAGGGTCTTTTCCAGGGAGTCTTCTCTTCTCATGAGGTGGCCAAAGTATTGGAGCCTCAGCTTCACAATCTGTCCTTCCAGTAAGCACTCAGGGCTGATTTCCTTAAGAATGGAGAGGTTTGATCTTCTTGCAGTCCATGGGACTCTCAAGAGTCTCCTCCAGCACCATAATTCAAAAACATCAATTCTTCGGCGATCTATTAGCAGCTGTCAAATAGCCTGAGGAAGAGCCATAGTACAGTGGCACAGCATCTCCCTTGCATGCAGAAGGTCCCAGGTTCAATCCCTGGCATCTCCAGGTAGGACTGGGAATGCCCACTCTCTGAAACCCTGGAGAGTCACAGAAACTGAGCTAAATTGGCCAATGGTCAGACTCCATAGAAGGCAGCTTCCTGTGTCATATATCGTGGTGGGGAGACTGTAAGACCATTAGGTTCAGAACCCCACCAGCTGCCCTGGCAACTCTACAAGTTAAGAGCGTGTCCAGGTTGCCAGTCTGCCCCCCCCCCCCAGCTTGTAAAACCTGTTTGATGACAGTGGTATGGAAGAAATAGGTGTGCACACAGTGGGAAGCATTGCCTCTCTCAAGCCACTTTCAATTCTCTTAGAAATGCCTTATTAAAAGCAGGGCTGCCTAGGCTACGGATGTCTTCCTGAAGCCTGGAGAGTGAGAGGGGTCAGTGCGCACCGACCCCTCTCGCTCTCCAAGCTTCAGCGAAAGCCTGCATTCGCCCCATAGGACGCACCCAGATTTCCCCTTCATTTTTGGAGGGGAAAAAGTGCGTCCTATAGGGCAAAAAATACGGTACTTCTGTTTGGGGATCCTACTGCTAACTCATTTCCTTTCTATGCCCACGTTCCTTTGCCATTGTGGCAAAGCCCACAATTGTGGATTGGTAAAATCATGACGATATGTTTGTTGAAAACAACTTTCCCTATATAGAGTTCAACATGTTAAGCACTGTGTACAAACCAGGTGCAGGAACCAACATGTGCAACAATATTTATTTCTGCATTTATATTCTGCTATTCCTCCAAATAGTTCAGGGTAGGGACAAAGAGAGAGAGAGGAGGCAAGGTAATCAGGCTAACTTTATCACTGAGGGAGGATTTGAACCCGTGTCTCCTCTCAGTTTCTTATTTTTCCGGTATTACCTTCAATTCTACATATATCCACATCAGTTTCCATTTTTTTATGAAGCCCACATAAGAATTTGCTAGCATGTGTGCATGTTCTCTTAATGTACACATTTTTGTAAGCAATTTTGGCTGATGCACACATCGTTGCAAGCAATTCCCCATAACAATACATTTCTGCATACTATTTTAAATAATACAATTTATGCATAGCAAAATTAAGAGAGATTGACATTTTGAAGGATAGCTGTTTTGGTTGCTGTGCAAATTACGTAAGCATTAAAATGCAACCTGAAAAAGCTTCTCTCTCATCCCTAGAAAACTATGAGCACCAAGCCATCTTTTCCGATTTCCCTACTGTCAGATGTACACTTTTGTGTTTACTTAATTATTTGCTTAAAACATATTTACCCCATTCTTTAGCTAAAATTCCTCCCAGAGCAGCTTACAAAGATCAGTTGTAAGACAGTCCTTAGCCACACGAAAGGCTAAAAAGGATGCGGACAGGGGAGCAAACTCTGGCATTTAAATGCTCTTAAAGTTACAGCTCTTATAAAAACCAGCTTGGATGAAAACAGTTCGGGTAGAATAGAATCATAGAATTGGAAGGGACCACAAGGGTCATCTAGTCCAACCCCATACAATGCAGGAGTCTTTTTCCCAACGCAGGGATTGAACTCACAACCCTGAAATTAAAAGTCTCGTGCTGTACTGACTGAGTTATCTTGGATGGAATAACATATATCGTGGTGGGGAGACTGTAAGACCATTAGGTTCAGAACCCCACCAGCTGCCCTGGCAACTCTACAAGTTAAGAGCGTGTCCAGGTTGCCAGTCTGCCCCCCCCCCCCAGCTTGTAAAACCTGTTTGATGACAGTGGTATGGAAGAAATAGGTGTGCACACAGTGGGAAGCATTGCCTCTCTCAAGCCACTTTCAATTCTCTTAGAAATGCCTTATTAAAATTATACACTGTCCTTCTTCTGAAGATCACTGGGCAGTTTACAACATAAAAGCACAAAATGGATAGCAATATAGAACAATAACCCCAGCCCAAGTCAGATCTCCCTGCTGACAAGCAAGATGGAAAGGAAAAGGTTAATGCACTCCCATTTGCCAAACAACAGACTTGGACTGCTGCCACTCTCAGCTGTGCTTATGCAACCATCAGACAACTAAATATACCACACCACAAATCAGATCTGGCCCATCCCTTTAATGTGCATTGTTGATTTTCTTATGCTGGACATGGTTATTGACTGGGTGGATTTAGAGAGCAAAAGTGCACCCTAGGTCTGTACAGATAAGTGTTTTTATAAGGATTTGATTTTATGACCTTTAGATCTTTTCAAGACCACTGATTTTTTATAGCACATCTGTCAATGGTTCAGACTTGCAAATTGCCAGCCACCTATAATGCCTGGCTAAAAGGATTCAGAGTGAAATCATATAGCCAGTTACCCGGGAGTAAGCCCCATTAAACTCAACGGGACTTATCTCTCAGAAGATAAGATGCTGTAATCCTATGTGCACTTGCTTTGGATTAAGATAAAAGCCTGTAATCCTATGCATACTTGCTTTGGATTAAGCTCCACTGAAGAGAGTGAGGTTTACTTCTGAGTAAATATGCATAGGCTTGTACCACACTCATATGAGTCTGAAGATTTAGTCATGGTTCTTTTGTACTGTGTCTCAATGCCTTCTGCTACTGCTTATGCTGTTTTCCAGAATTTCTCCAAGGGATTAAAGGTGGCTCTGAAAAATGAATAATTTAATTGCAAAGCAGCATTCTCTTTCTAGAATAGGGTTTTTATAGCTTTGGTCCTCCGGATATTCTTGGACTGCAACACCCATCAATCAGAGCCAGCACGGTGAAAGGTCAGAGATAGTAGTAGTTGTAGTCCAACAATGGCTGGAGAACCACAGGTTAGCTATGCCTGCTCTAGAAGATAAAGTTCAAATTCATATACAAAAATCAAGATTTAAAGAAACAGTGAGCTCTGTTACTCTAAATACTGATCCTAATTCTTCACTGTGGGTGATCAAACCTTATGCACATCAACCATGCACGAGACCTATGTTATGTTCCAGATATTGTGCATCATGAATAATGTGCATCAATAAGCCATCTCTTTATTTCTTTACATTTATAATTTAACCAAAGGCTTCAGTAGGTAACGGAGCATTAGAAATTTATTGAAATGAAATAATAGTATTTTTAATAATGTACCTTGCCAGTTTGGCACTAAAGCCTCAAAGGCAGGCCAAGCTGGATTGCTATGTGAAAGCAAAGGGAGTCTCCAGAGGGAGTGGTCTCCGTTAAGTGAGAATGCTGGTACGCCTGTGTCCACTGAACAGGTGTTGATTACATATGCTAGTATAACACCAGGGATAATGCACACAAAATGTTAGTACTGGTGCTATGGTTGCCAAGTCCTGCACTGCACACGGGACAGTTGTGGATTAAATAGCTGTGAAAAAAGTTTCAAGCAAGTGCAGTTTCTCCTGCTATATTGAGGCAATGGTCAGACAATCTTCTGTGCACTATAGTGCACAAGAAAAATCCAAGAGAATAGAGACTTCATTACCTTCTCTCACAATACTTGCTATAATTCATTGCCATACCAACTATTTCAATGCAATTGAGATCTTATTCTTGAACCAAAGGTCCTTTTCAGTGGAATGCTCATTAAAGCGCCACCAGCTCATTAACAAAAAATAATTCCAGCAACTTGCTAATGTACTGTAAGAAATTCTTATTTTTAAAGTCTGATATCCCTGTTATTTTATTTCGCAAGATATGCAGGCCACTGAATATATATATATTAAAAAATCAGTTAAGTGGTTTGCATAAATTAGTATAAAGTGTTTATCAAAGTTGTGATCAAGAAAGAAATCAATTCGTGGCCTGGGTGTAATCCAAAATCACAGCAAATATCAGCATCCCAGGCACTGCTAAACAGAACCGCAGTCCAAAGTTTTGCAAAAATCAGCTCAATGTGTTATCTGAACTTCTAAAAGAGAAAATAGGAAAAGGCTGTTCAGCACATCGTTAAAATGTTATAAACTACACTGACTGTTGTTCTCTATTAAGCGTCTTTGAAACTTTGCCAGCCTCTTTTCTCACCAAAATATAGGTTGGTGAGATTTAATGGCTTTTAGACCAAGCTGGCCCTAGTTCAAATTCCCATTCAGCCACGAAGCTTACTGGGTGACCATACTAGCTTTCAGTCTAACCTAGCACACAAGGCTATTGTGGGAATAAAATAGGATGGGCTAGGTAACCCCCGGATTACTTTGGAAAGATGGCTAAATGTTTAAATTAAAAAACATAGCAAACTACAGAACAAATGTGAATAAAATTACTAGCCTGTGTGCACCAGTTTTGTCTCGATGGTGTTTTAAAACAAATGACACAGGTGCTGAACAAAGTAACAGAAAGTCTGCATGGAAGTTCAGTGGCAGATGCATGGCTGCATCTTGAGCTTCCTGCAAACAAAGCATGGTTCCACCCCTTGCCTTTGGATGAAACAGCACTGAGAAAAGTTGCCTTATTTACCAATATGCAAGCAGAGCATAGTGAAGGTGACCTGATGCAAAAATGGGCAAACTGACTGGAAAAATGAGAAAGAGGCAGATATCCTCATTGCTATCAGAAATACAATAAAGCATCCAAAATAAGCATATGCATGCAAATTTGTATAAGTGGTAGATTAAAACTTCTTGGAGAAGGCTTTGAGTTAGCTTCACACATTTTTTTAATAAAGCACATAGTGTACACTGTCCATATTGCAACTGCCTCTGTTGATGGGAGCTTCACTTTGCTCGCTTTTCTTGGCTCCTCTAAAACTCTATACAGTACTGTTAAATACACAGTGTCTGTTCCCTCATTATATAAGGGATGCAGGCAGCGTTTTTTTTTTCCACTTTCCAATAAATCTAAAATCTGGTAACCTATTCATGTGTAGGATGGCAGATTTCTGATGCAGGATTAACGAAACATTTAGGTCTAATGGAATGGTGGGATTAGCGAAAAAATGTCAAGCCTTTTGTGTGATGGTCTCTGCAGGCTCATATTAAGGATCAAGTCTCTGCTGACAGAAATGTTAACGTGAAACATGGCTTTAAACTAAATCACTACAGAAACATAAATTTTCCTATCAACTTCCCAAACCTGATGCTTTCTTTTCAGACAACTATTTTCCAATAGCATGCCTATTTCAAGAGCAACAGGTAAAACAGGTATGATTTGTAACAACCAAGACTGGGTAACAGTAGAGCATTACAGTTTATTTACTTCTCTTATTAAACCTTGGTGGGGAGAGATTGAGGTTAACAAACCATTGGCTAATATTAATGCTGCAGACTGTAGCTGGATCTTAGTATATTAATGCTCTCCTGTGGTATATAATTGCTTTCATTACTTGTTTAAAATGCCTCTTTAGCATTTGTATCAACCGCCAGCACTAAGACTGAAAACATTATTATTGCCACTCAAAATCTAGATTTTATCAGAATTGTATTCATTGCAAAATAAAAGAACTCCTGATGCTAGACTGACAATTGAAACAGATGCAAACAGAACAAATCCAAACATTGTGGCTAGCACAATATTGCTGTCAACTGATGGCTGTTTGATTCAAATAGGAAAGTGACATGGGCAGCTGAAATCTGATCCTACCCTAAAACCTACTGTTGTAAGCGAAATCCAAATTACTTCTGTTTGGGGATCCCATTGCTAACTCATTCCTTTCTATGCCCACGTTCCTTTGCCATTGTGGCAAAGTCCACAATTGTGGACTGGTAAAATCATGACGATGTGTTTGTTGAAAACAACTTTCCCCATATAGAGTTCAACATGTTAAGCATTGTGTACAAACCAGGTGCAGGAACCAACATGTGCAACAATATTTCTGCATTTATATTCTGCTGTTTCTCCAAGTAGTTCAGGATAGGGACAAAGAGAGAGAGAGAGGAGGCAAGGTAATCAGGCTAACTTTATCGCTGAGGGAGGATTTGAACCTGTGTCTCCTCTCAGTTTCTTATTTTTCCAGTATTACCTTAATTCTACATATATCCACAAGTTTGCATTTTTTTTTATGAAGCCCACATTAGAATTTGTTAGCATGTGTGCATGTTCTCTTAATGTACACATTTTTGTAAGCAATTTTGCCTAATGCACACATCGTTGCAAGCAATTCCCCGTAACATTACATTTCTGCATACTATTTTAAATAATACAATTTATGCATAGCAAAATTAAGAGAGATTGACATTTTGAAGGATAGCTGTTTTGGTTGCTGTGCAAATTATGTAAGCATTAAAATGCAACCTGAAAAAGTTTCTCTCTCATCCCTAGAAAACTATGAGCACCAAGCCATCTTTTCAGATTTCCTTACTGTCAGATGTACACTTTTGTGTTTACTTAATTATTTGCTTAAAACATATTTACCCCATTCTTTAGCTAAAATTCCTCCCAGAGCAGCTTACAAAGATCAGTTGTAAGACAGTCCTTAGCCACACGAAAGGTTAAAAAGGATGTGGACAGAGGAGCAAACTCTGGCATTTAAATGTTCTTAAAGTTACAGCTCTTATAAAAACCAGCTTGGATGAAAACAGTTCGGGTAGAATAGAATCATAGAATTGGAAGGGACCACAAGGGTCATCTAGTCCAACCCCATACAATGCAGGAGTCTTTTTCCCAACGCAGGGATTGAACTCACAACCCTGAAATTAAGAGTCTCGTGCTGTACTGACTGAGTTATCTTGGATGGAATAACAGGTGACAGGCTACAATGCAACAGGTAAAGGAAGGCCAAAGACAGCTGGTCTCTCAGCAGTGATGGAATAACCCTGGTTCGCTTCTCCATCTCTCTGCTAGATGAAATAGCTGCTGTCATTGGGTGAGAGTTTGTGAGAGCCATAGGCAGCTGATCTCTTGGCAAATGAGGATATTTTAAATTCAATTGAGGATCTTAACGGGAGGAAGCTCTCTTCATATATATAAGCCATTTCACCTCCGAAGCACCTGATGTAATCGTGACAACATTCTAACCCCTAAAGCAAAGTCTGGGTGCGAAAAGGGAGAGAGAGCATGCTGTTAATAAGATTGCTATTTAGAAGAAAGCTTTCATGACATTTTCTTTTTGGCCTCTTAACAAGGCTTCAGGAAAACCGGCAGTTTCTACAACCCAATGACCCACCGTCTAATGCCAACTGCTTCAGCAGAGAAGAGGGAAGACATTTTTGTCTCATCATAATTTCACCCCAGGATAGATGTCCTCAAATCAAATAGTTCTGCATCACAAAGGAATCCAAGTAGTCCTTATCCTAAAAGTGCCTCTGAGTCATCAGAATGTGTTATTGCTCACACTGGGTGCCAGTTATCTGAGGTTTCCATGACAACTTTTTTCAAGGCAGGATTGACTTTAAATACATCCATCCAAAGTACAGTTCCTTTTAAGCGATAGGTGCACACTGCAGCTCAACTTTAAAACTGGTAATAGTATTGTTTGCTAATGCTACTAGATAATTATACCATCTGTTGGAACTGTTCCTGTAGTTGCAGGGCAACCCGCAACCTGTTCCTAATTTCATATGGCAACAAGGAGGAGGGAAAGGGTGGGGAGAGAGAGAGAGACAGACTCAGGACCTGCTGGCATCTGGTGTTGGGATGTGTCCGGTGAGACAGGGGCAATTGGCAGGCCCCCAGCTGGCTCCAGCCCACCGGCCGGCAGCTGGACGAACTCCAGTTCTCGGAACAGCATCAAAACTGCGACTCAAGCCTCAGAGACCTTTAGAGACTGAGCACGCAAGCTAGCAGAGATAAGAACTCTTTGCAACAGAAGTAGTGGACAGAGGCATATGTAAGCATATTTACAAGCATTTATTCAGCAGCAGGACAAAGGAAAAACATGTCTGCTTCCCTTCGTGTCCAAGCAAACAGCATAGGCAAAAGCTGTATACAACAAAAGTTCCCAGCAGACTGTGCTGGAAGTAAACAGACATGTGACATACAACAACTCCACATGCCTGTTCTAAAGGTGGAACAGAACTATATCCTAACATCCGGTCCCTGACAGATTATCTGAGGGACTATGGCCTTTGACATAAAATGTTCCTCACCCCTGCTGTAGTTTGAAGGGTCTGGGAGTCTCCACACACCCACCTCCACACACATAGGTTTAGTTCTGGCCTAACAGGATGCAACAGTTTCTTGCTATGTGAATAAGACTTAACAAAGCATACTCAAGGCCACACATTCCTCCGTCCCCTCTATTTGACACACCAGAAACTGAAGGTTTTCACTTTTGCTTTCAAACTAATCAGTTTCCCTGTTTGACCTATGGCTATTGAGAACAAGCCAGGATAAAACCTTGGTTTCAGAACCTGGTTTGCTCTCAGGCCAGTGGCATGCTCCTCTATGTCACGCGCTCCTGCTCATCACAGCAACACACTGCACACAACAAGCACTGAAGCACATCACATGCAATTCTGTGTGGGAGCGTACCACGAATATGCACAGGAGCATGTGCTGCTGCATATCTGTACACATCTGAACACATTCCTATCACTCACTGCTTATCTGCATGCAGCATGATGCTGTGTGCGCACATGCCTGAGAGAAGAGCTGCCACAACTTCTCATGATTTGCAGTCCCTGGTTTGGCTCACTTCCTCTAATGACTTGTTCCACATCTCTTTCAATATTTCTGCCATGTTCATTGATTGGTCTGCGATACCAGCACTGGGCTGCATTCTAGTCCCTCTCCCGCAGCTTTATACTATTATTCATTTCATTCATGAATCAGTTCCTATTATGCTTCTCAGATAGATTTCACAATAAGGCTCAAAGACAATAAAAACACCCACTATAAAACATGCAAAAGTATCTCATATGTAAAAACAAGCTGTAGCCGCTCTCTCCAAACTAAACAACGTTGTTTGCTTAGCTGTTTGCCCTTTCTGAGCTATTGGACAAATGACAGTAACAACAAACTAGAAATAATATGAAAAGTGTGGCTCCATGGGAGCTGAGTTGTGAGTCCAGTATGCAAGACTATAGAATGTGTTTGCTGCTTATATTACACAGCTGTTGAGTGCCTTGGCTCACATTTTCCATGCTTTTTCTGTATGCATGAAGGTTTAAGCCTCTAAACTCTTCTCTTAAACCAGTGGTTTTCAGCCAATGTACCGTGGCACCCTGGGGTGCCTTGAATGGTGGTCAGGGGAGCCGCGGACAACACTGGCCTCTGTCCCTCTTTCCTTCCCTCCCTCCTCTGATGCCCTCTTGCATTTCTGTCTCCCAGTGGCTTCCACAGCTGTTTGTTGCAGCAGCCCTTGTTACAAGCTCCTCGGATGAATGGTGCCTCTAGGGCTGGCCAGGGGGTGCTTCCCAGGCCCTCGTGGGGCAGTGTGAGGAGACACCTATCTTTGGGGCTGGTAGGGCAGCTCAGAGACCAGGGGTGGCAGCTGCGGCTGCTCAGAGGACTCCCAAGGAGACAGGACAGGAGAGGAGGGTGTTTGAAAAAGGGTGTGGGGCTGCCAGCACTGCAGGCAAGGGGTGACATAACTGGGCTGCTGAGACCCACAGAAGTGCCACAGAAAGAAGGTAGTTGGTCAAGGGATCCAAGGACTCAAAAAGGTTGAAAACCTCTGTCTTAAACTTAAGGTCTTTTAATATCTGAACCAGTGTAATGCGTGAATAGTTTTCTCACTGACCTATGAACTTTAAGACTTAAGAATCCTGTTGGCAGTTCAAGGGAGTAGTAGCTGCACATTAGCATAGGAGGGTTAATGCTCAAATGCAAGACTGTCACATGGAAGACTTCCCAGCAGGGGCAAAACTAGGCTTTATTTCACCTGGGTCAAAGAGTCAGTTTAGCACAGAGACCCCACATGCATTTGCAGACACAGGTTGGGAGCCTCAACGGCAGCCCTCTGGAGGCTTCACTTGCGGCAAAAAACCCAGCTAGTCGTCGTCGTCCCCCCCCCCCCCCCATTGCTATGGCTCTGCTTTCGAGGTATGCTAGAAGTAACATGAGAAATATTTGCCAGTCGATAACATTCCACACAACTGCTACAGCAAACAACCTGTCTTCTTTACAGCCTCAGAAGTCCATATTACACACTAGGAGTTAATGCCTTGGAGGGTATTAGCCCACAATGTTTAAGCTACTTAACTCCTATTATCATTAATAGGAGTCATGCGGCTGATAATGTGCCTCATGCTAATTAAAAGCCTTATTCCTACACCCTGTCTCATCTGAGTTATTTGGTTTCACATGGATGATTCTTTATACAATTAACTATTTCTTAATGCTTCTCTCCACAACGAAGAAAAAAAGGAGCCTATTCTTGAGGTCCACACCTTGGCACAGAGTTCCTGTTAATACCACAAGTCTGTATTGAGCTGTCCTGAATTTTAGTGCTGAATATGTATGAACCTTGATGATAAAAGACTGATTCAGACTGATTCAGAAGACTTTAGATTTGACAGGAGAGGCTTTGGCTTAATTCAACAAGTCTTGGATTCCCCTCCCACATGCCTTAGGATTGCTGCGTAAAGAAGCTAAAACACAGAAGTGTGAACCTTTCTCCAACCTCCCCCCCCCCCCATTAACAGCTTTCCCCCACAATAAATAATAATGTGAAGAATTTCCACATTTCAAAAGGAAAAGGACCGCAAACATTTCCCTCTCAAGACAGTATAAGAACCTAGCTTCTCATCCCTCACTAATATTTCTTCTTCCTTCATCAAACCCTTACACACTGTCTACCTTGCAGAACCGCAGAGAAAAGTCCTGGGCAGAAAGCCAAAATGACCGGGCAGCATAGTGACTCAGCAAATGTATAGTATGCCTTTGCAGGTCTGTTGCAGCACTCTTCATCTACCAGCTTCCTGGAAACAGTTATTTTCCATAACAATAGCCTTTCTTGCTTTCATTTCATTCTGCTGTAATACAAGTACTGCACGGAATTAAAGCAATGCTGTGAAAATATATTGATGATCCTCTCTGTGTGTTTTATATTAGGTATGTATAAAAAAAATCCTCTCTGCAAAATACCAGTGGTAGCCACATGGAATGTAAATGTAAAAAATAAATGGCATTTGCTTGTTCTATAGATGCCCGGTGACCAGACAGATATTCATTAAAAAACAAAAGATGTGAGAATTACAACAGAGCACTTTTCAGGCCCTTATACAATTAAACAATGACTACATAAATACATAAAATTCCCACCCCCACCTCAGTTTAGATTTGCGGTGTAATACTACATGTCAACTCAGAAGTAAATCCTATTGAGTTCACTGGGCTGACTTACAGGGAAGTAGATGCAGGATTATAAATAAAACTGAATAGACAGAAATGAGTTGGGTTTAATGCTTACATCTAACAGCACATCTAAGGTCATCACTATCTCAGACCATGGTGCAGTATCATCAATGCTGGAGCCGTGGAGTTCAGTCAGCTTGTCTGCATCAAGTAGTTTCCCTACAATAATTACAATGCTTCCCTCTTGTGGCAAAGAAAAGTACTAGTACTATTTTAAGTACGTATAGATATTTATGAACACACAGGCAACAGCATAATCTACAGGGGGTAAAATGTGGACACCACCCACTCCAAATTTCAGGGAAGTTAAACTGCCAATATAGTCCACGGCTCCTAAACATATTTACTAGGGAAATAGCCTCCATGGAACACAGTACTGTTCTGCGTAAACGTGCAGAGGCTTATGCTGCATGTCGGAACCCTGACAGCGCAAAACTCTGCATGTCTATCCAGAGGCAAAACCCACTGAATTAAATGGGTCCTACTTAAGTGGGTATGGGATTCCAGCCTAGACGCAGAATGTTTTGTCAAGGAGCATCTGACTGCTTTCATTACTACTCTTTTCTGAGCACATTTCAACACCTACGTTTCTCCATCTGAAATACAACTTTTTGGGGAAAACAGCAATAAATCCCAACTGCGTATTGTTACTCTCTGCTCCCAGTTCTTCGTAGTGATTAATGGCTTACGTGTAGGGCTCAGGGCCAGATTTAGGTTTGATGAGGCCCTAAGCTACTGAAGGTAAAGGGACCCCTGACCGTTAGGTCCAGTCGTGGCCGACTCTGGGGTTGCGGTGCTCATCTCGCTTTATTGGCCGAGGGAGCCGGCGTACAGCTTCCGGGTCATGTGGCCAGCATGACTAAGCCGCTTCTGGCGAACCAGAGCAGTGCACGGAAATGCCGTTTACCTTCCCGCCTATTTATCTACTTGCACTTTGATGTGCTTTTGAACTGCTAGGTGGGCAGGAGCAGGGACCGAGCAACGGGAGTTCACCCCATCGTGGGGATTTGAACCGCCGACCTTCTTATCAGCAAGCCCTAGGCTCTGTGGTTTAGACTACAGCACCACCCTTTATATGTCCAGCTGTCCTTTGTCAACAACAAATTGTCGCTGTTTTTTGTGTTGACTATATGGTAATTTATGGACCTAATAAGTATCTAAAGCCATTTGCCACTGTTGCTGTATCTAGGTTTTCTTTTATTTGCTTTTTATCTTATATTTTGGAAATGTACATCCAGGTGTTTTTTCCCTTTAGTGTATTTGGGGGCCCCCAAGAGGGTGGGACCCTAAGTTATAGCTTGTTTAGCTTATACGTAAATCCGGCACTGGTAGGACTGCAGGGTTAGCTGTTGTTAAAATCTGTATACCGCGCTTCACCCGCAGATCTCGGGGCGGTTCACAACATATATACCAGGGTGATTTGATTTCCTTGCCTAGCTAACGCGCGCTCTGAGATCCCAGCCCGGTCGGTCCTGCATTTCCTCTGAAGCAAGTCCCCTTCAGTTCAGGGCTGCTTACACCCGAGTAAAAAGCAAGCGCCGAACTGCAGCCCCCGTTCCTCGTTGCTGTATCCGAGAGTTGACCAGGCTCGCGCGCCTCTTGCAAAAAACAAACAAACCCCAAGCTCGCCTTGCAGCTGCTTATGCTGCAATGGACGTGTGTGCAGAAGAAAGGAAGAAAGGCAGGAGCCACGCGAGGGGGGGGGGCAACCCTCCCAAATGCAGGTGAATTTACACTCAGTCTCGCGCAGCAAAGGGAGGGGGAGAACCTCCGCGCGCGCGGCGCTTAAATTCCCCCCCCCGCCTCCCGCGCGCCCTTCGGCAGACCCAGAGGCCTTTGCGCGATGACGTCACGGGGCCGGGGCCTCGGGAAGCCTCACGGCGGCAAACGGCGGGATGTTGCGGCGTCGGGCGGCGAAATGACTGGAGGCGGGAAGAGGAGGCCCGGAGCGGCGGCTGCGCAGGAGCAGGTCGGTCGACAGGCCCGATAGACGCGCACATAACGCGGGAGAACCGGGTGGCGGCGCCTCCTTTGTGCCGCCCGGCTCCTCTTCCAGGCGGGGCGGGGGGTGGTTTAGCTCCGCGACGAGGAGCGCGTCTCCCTCCCTGAGGCGCCTGTGTCGCCGGGCGCCCCCCTCAGCGCCTTCCGCTGATGCCCCTAGAAGAGCCTCCTCGAGCTCAGTGGGCGGCGCTGATGACACCCAAGGTTTCAGGTTCGATCCCTGTATGGGGCAGCTGCTTGTTCCTGCACTGCAGGGGGTTGGACTAGATGATCCTCAAGGTCCCTTCCAATTTCACAATTCAATGCATAGCTGCCAACGTTTCCCTTTTTTTTAATGGGAAATTCCCTTGTTCTGAATAGGATTCCTCGCAAGAAAAGGGAAAAGTTGACAGGTAGATTCTATGGGAGGTCAAAGCACCAAGCTCTGGATTCAAATCCCCTTCCTCTTAGGCCCCTTCCTTCCCAATCCTCCAACGCGCTCCTAATAATAATAATAATATTTATACCCCGCCCATCTGGCTGGGTTTCCCCAGCCACTCTGGGCAGCTCCCAACAAAATAATTAAAATAAAACATCAAATGGTTAAAATAAAACATCAAGCATAAAAAACTTCCTAAAGCATGAGAGTGTGAGCTTGCTTCTTCCCAGGCTGTGGGATTAAAATTGATCTGCTGTCCACTGGTACTAGTGTGAAAAGGGGAAGGAGGTCAAGAAGAGGCGGTGTTCCGGCGAAGCAGACGTCCCTGGCCATGTACGCCAAGAGGTGGAAAGCTGCTACCGGCTCCAGATGCCTGAAGATTTCTATTGTTTCTGGAAGTTTTGTGAGGAGCTGGATCCTGACAAGCCATGTGGTGGGTTCCGGAAACCCGATTTTTCTGTGTTGTTGTTGTTGTTGTTGTTTTAAATAGCATCTTTGGTGATAAGACGGTTTGGCAACAAAAGCAAAAAGAGAAGTTCTCACATTTCCTCTTTGCTTGGATTTAAAAGTCAAATCCAGTGCCCCAACTGCAGTGAACTTTTTTTTTTTTTACCGTAGTCTACAAACTGTTTCCCCAGACATACACCTATGTAAAATGTCACACTTTCCCATGAACCTTCCAGTGTTGGCGCAGGTCATGGACATTGTTATTGTCCTCACTTTAGTGTTCTGATCCTAAAAGCACAAGATGGAACTGTTGATTTTAGTGGGACATATTTCTGTGTTATTTGTTTAGGATTGGGCTGTGATGAGAAGATATTATAGCAACCAACAGTTGTACACATAGGCCAAGCATTAAAAGTTTTTGTCTCCGCCTAGAGTTTGAGCTAGAAAGTCTTTATTCCTCTCCCCTTCCCTTCCATCCATCCATCCATCCATCCATTTATTTATTTATTTATGAATGAATGAATGAATGAATGAAACATTATTTAGGATTAGAAATGTGTACTGTGCATGCAGCACTTCTATAGGTAGATGGAACATCAATTTATTGACCTGAGAAGGGAGAAATGCACCTCAATTAGAGTTGCATTAATATGGGGCAAAGAAGAGCTTCTTTAAATAAAGTCATTTTAAAAGTTAAATAGGGCTTTTCTGGCTTAGATCTTTCTCCAGGAGCATAAAACAGCATATTTTATGCTTTTGTGCTATTTTTAAAATGAATTTTTAAATACATTTCATAGATGCACTTAAATCAAGCATTGGACTTCAGCTAGTTGGGCCATATGACATTCTTGCTGGAAAACATAAAAAGACAAATAGATCAGCGGATGTGAACTTCAATCTTCACTGGAGGTTTTTTTATGATCCTCCTGAATTCCAGACTATCCTTACTGGAGACAGCAAAATGCAGTATCATATGGGATATTTTAGGTAAGTAATGTATCTACCTTGGAAAAAGATTTTACTTATTCTAGCACTTCTATTCCTGTCATTGCCTTAAAACATACATTAGGCACTGCTGATTATTACTTTCAAGTAGCTCTACCCAGAATAGGATATGAGGCCAAGGACCAATTCCAGCACAGTGTGTGGCCATTTTCATATAATCTTTCACCCGTATGTGTCTACAGGTGGAAAAGTGATATCAGAACGTGTTGTCCATATAATTGGGCAGGGGAGGCAGTTCCCAATAAATATTGCATCTAGCAATCTTGTCTGCATAGGCTGTTTCCATATTCATTTTCTATGCAAAGTTTCACTAAATGTTTTCAGAAGCCCTCATGTTCATGCCAAATTTTGTAATCAGCCTGTAGTCTCATGTTGGCATGCAAAAGCATCCCATAGGACAAGGAAGGGAAGTCTTATAATTTCTTTATTTCCTTCTGAGGAAACTGATTAGTTCAGTGAAATGAGTTTTGTAGCCGGCATCTCGTAAAGTCTTTGTTTAATTCTAGTTTGTTTGTTTTTTGATTATTGGTATTCTATAATCGATTACTTCTCATTTCAGGTATTCTCACAGTAATTTTTTTTTGTTTTCTGTAGTCTCATATTGGCATACAAAAACATCCCATAGGAGAAGGAAGGGAAGTCTTTAATGTTTGATGTTTTATTTTTAATATCCTGTTGGGAGTGGCTGGGGAGGCCCAGACAGTTGGGTGGAGTATAAATGAATTATTATTATTATTATTATTATTATTATTATTATTATTATTATTATCATCTGTGAACTGTTTATATGGAACTTTGGGAACTTATTCATACTAAAGAAATAAATTTATCCAGCAGGTGGCTCCATACATTAATTTAGGCAAATGAAAACCACCTGAGAAATCTTACTTACTTGCTGATTAATTTTTATGGCAAGCATAGGCAGGAAGGCCATTTTCAACCTGAAAGTTTGAATTCTTGATTTACTGTTTAAATTGGATAAGTGTGTTTAACCCACCCAGTAAGTGTGTTTAGGGTCCTAGGCGTAATCTATATACTGTTTAAATTCAGTATACAGATTTAAGGCTAGGATCCTAAACACATTTATTGGGGAGTAAGAACCATTGAACACAGTAGGATTTACAAGTATAGGGTTGCAGCATGAACATGCTAAACATGCTAAAAATATTGTCAATTTTTGAAGTTTTTTCTAAAATTCAGTACACTTTTAAAGCCTATTCTAATATGTTTCTGCCTTGACTGGGTCACAGCAGTCGAAAATCTTAAGTATAAGTTATGAAGAAATTAAATTTCCTACTCAGAGTGAAAATTTGAGAGGCTATTGAACAATCCTCAGAGAAACATAAGAACTCATGATATCACTTTTTTAAATACTATTTTTGGTTGGGAACAATCAGGATTCTCTTTGTAACACCACAGAGAATACTGTAATATGTTTAACTTCAGGACATTGTATGTGAATTTTTAGGGATATGCCGGATGAACTGCCTGTGTGGGTTGGTGAAAATGAAGCCAAGAAGGGCTGCACAATTTCTCAAGTTGGTGACAATGTATTTGCTGCTGTAAAGTAAGATTTAATACTTTCAACTCCTGGATTAAAAGCAAACATGAATCTGGACCAAATTAGATGAGACAGGAGAGCAATTTCTATGTTTATGCTGGTTGTTTTTTAAAAACTGAAATGTAGTTGCAGGGCAAGTGCAAATTTGACTGGAGAAGTGTTTGTATATGTTCAGATATTTATCCACAAGCCATTTCCCAATAAAACTTGCACCACAGCTATTTTCTTCATGGAACGGAAAAGGTACCTATTTACTTGGATCCGTCTAAAGTGCCTCTTGCCCTCCTGAACAAATTCTCCTGCATTTGCCACAAGACTAGTGTGGGGTGCAATATATCCTAGCTACTGTATCATAAGCTTTGGTATACCTACTTGTCCTCTGGAAGCTCCATTTCAGTTTTTGTAAAAAATTGCGGGAGGCCAATCACATGGCTTACCTAGTTTGGTTCATAGAATTTCTAATTTGGGCACTCCAATGATATTTAGTGTGCGATCCTACACATTCTTACTTAGGGAATGAGTCACAATGATACAATGAGGCTTACTTATGACTAGACACAGTATCTTGTATCTGTTAGTTACTTGCCAGTTGCTCTTGTATAGCTGTGTGTTTCAGCTTTTGTGAACATTACACTTGATTTTTTTCTGATTATTGTAAGCTAGCAAAATTTCCTAAACACTTTAAAAAGCAAGAAGGTAATCACTTTCCTTTCAAAGTTTTCTATATACCCTGTATATATTGTTCATATTATGATTCTTAGCAGTCTAGGACGGGTGGTGGTGGGAAATAACATAGCCGTCATTTATAGCCAAGTTTCTGCTTCAACAGCAATATTTGAGGCTGCCTTTGAGTTATCATTTTCAAGTCATTACTCTTCGTAAACACTTTATGCATTTCCAATTGTTAGCTCAGAAATACTTTCAGCCATCCAGTTCAGTAGTTTTATTGAAAATTATGCATAATAAAGGGGTTGATTAATGTACTATGACCTGTTCAGTTTGCACATATTGAATGTGTTTTTCTTTTTGACTAAAATAAAATGGAAGCAAAATTGTAAACTTAGTTAAAAAGCCAGTAGCTAAACAATACTGAAATCAAGATTCCCCCTGCAGCTGTTGTTTTTGTCTGTTTCTCGAGTTGAGACAACTTGCTTGTTGAAACTTCTACCTTGGGTGACAGTACAAAACAACACCTAGTCTATTGAATAATCCATATTCTGGCACATCGACTGAAAGGGCTGATTGTGGGACTATTTTGATGTGATCTTTGTACATTGATACTACTTTTAAAAGTGATCATGTGAGCATTTCCACATGAAGTAATTACGTGGTGGCTAGTAATCTATAAATACAGCTGTTTAATCAGTGAGCAAGACTTAATAAAATCTTTTGGGAGAGGTTATAGTCTCACTTAATTGCTGCTTCCCCATGGAGGCACTTGTGATCATTTCAAAAGCCTGTCTTTCAGCACCAAGCCTGACTCCAAAGTAGTCCTTTGGAATATTTACAGCTAAAGTTAGTTAAAAGTCATAGTTAAACATTCATTCATTCATTACTGTGTTTTGCTTTGCTGATTAAATCCATGCTAGATTCTTTGGAAGACTTAAGAAAACTTTCCATGCTTTTATCATTCTAGAGCAGGGCTGGGGAACCTGAGTTCCTCCAGATGTTGTTGGACTCCAACTCCCTTCATCCCTCATAATCAACCTAAGCTAATGGAGTCCCAACAACATGTCCCAGGTTCCCCATTCCTGAAGGAAAGTGGATGATACATGTAACACGAAGTTTTCTTTTTGTTTCAGATTACTTTTGTCCAAAAGGCTTAAGGAATTGACGGACAAAAAGAAAATCAGCATTCTGAAAGATATAGATGAAAAACTAACCAAAACAGCAAAAGAACTTGGTTACTCACTTGAGCAAAAAACCATGAAGATGAAACAGAGAGACAAGAAAGTATGGCTTGATTTCTTTCTAGATTAATAAAGAACTCTAATGTATAGGCTCGTTCCTTTTTTTTTTCCTGCTCAAGGCCAGCTTGTGTTAATTTTCTATAAGTTTACAAGGTAACTTATCCTAGGAAATAAATTCTCAATATTTTAATCACCTTTTTACTATGAGAAAATGTTGAGTTGCTTTACATATGCTTAAAGTTTGATTGTTGTTGAAAGGTATAAAATACGAAGCATTGCTTGGATGCAGGTATTTTTAAAGTTTTAGGAGCCATAATAAATTATGTTCAGAGCACAGAAACATATTCTTAATGGCATCTGACAGCAATGCCTTTTATATAAATTACAGCATCAACACTCTTTTCATGGCAAAACATGAGATCACCACTAATGTATACTTTAAAGATCCAAATAACTTAAATAACAGAACAAGCAGAAACAATATGGAGGACATAGAAGGAAGTATCTCAAGCTCAACCCAGAAACCAAACAAATCAGGAATGACAGATTAAGACTTAATTATAAAACATGGATTTAGAATAATATCAGACATGTTTGTCCAAATATGTTAACTGTAACTAAACTATGTTCACCAGCTATAGGCTATAGATGGAAAAGTGTTACCTAAGCAACCAGAATACCAGTTACTTGTGCAACAGTCTATGTTTTGGAATGACAGGTGCAAATTCTGTTCATATTGAACTATGAATTTTCAGAACATTTCTATCTTTAAAAATCTTAAATTTAATTTGGGAAAGACAGGAGCAAGTTATAAATTCCCCTTCCCCCCAGTTGATCAGGAAACAGCTGAACAGCCTCAGAGAGGGGATTCCTTGAGAAACAGCCAATTCAAAACATTGCAGGTGCCTTGTGGTGGTAACCTCCAATGGAACTGGCTTCTCTGTCTTTTCCCAATGGAATCACCACTTCAAGAGGAAGGAGGTGGAGCACTGTTTTCAATGGATTGTCTTAGTGCTCCAGAAGATTACATGGATGAGCAGCAAGGAACACTGAGCAATGCTCTATAATCATTGCTGTCGCACAAGAAGGTAGGGAGCTGTCTACTTGGTACAAAAGGGTTTAAAGGCTGGTTAATAATTCAGTTAAATGTAAATACTTCTAGAAAAAAGTCTTTGAATAGATGCAGAATTAATATTTTAATTCAGATGTGGTTCCGTGTAGTTTGACAGGCCTAGGCTTAATCGTATTTGTCTCTTTCTCTTTTCAATACAGGTAGTAACCAAGACATTTCATGGAGCTGGTCTGGTTGTCCCCATAGATAAGAATGATGTTGGGTACAGAGAGCTTCCTGAAACAAATGGTAACTTAATTCTAGTGTTTCTGTTCTTAGAAAAAGAAAATTGAATTTTGCTATTAGTAAGAGTGCATTTAGATTCTGAAGTCTTGAAAGAAAAATGAATATTTATAAGTTAGGTTGAATCCAGACTTTTGCTCCTAGTAGCAGGAGTATTCCCTGACTGTAATTCCACCCATGAGATGCTCCCGTTTGAAGTAGGGAAAGGTCAATTTTGCTGGTTCTCCTCTCCTTGGGTGACCTTATAGAACAATGTGAGAGGTCATGACAAGGGCTGCAGGGAGGGGGAACTGGCAAAAATTTGCTTAACAACCCCTTTCACCAGTGGGAGTGTCAGAGTCTTAATTCCATAGCTGTAGTGATCACTAATGAGCAACCTGTCTGCCATTACTGATATTCTTATTGAGAAATCTCTGTTATTCTGAAGAATCCTAGGCAACATACAGTAAAACAGACAAAACTGAATGATAAAGGAAACTTGTTCCAATTTAGTTCTCATGTGAACTTTCCTCTGCAGCTAGTCTCAAAAGAATCTGTAAAGCCGTTGTAGATGCTCCTAATGATGACCAGAGACTGAAAGCCTTTGCCCCTATTCAGGAAATGCTAACTTTTGTTCAGTTTGCTAATGATGAATGTGACTATGGAATGGGATATGAACTGGGAATAGACCTCTTCTGCTATGGGTCACATGTAAGTAAAATAATTTTCTCTGCAGAAACTCATTCATTTTGTGAATGAACAGAAAGAACAAATGAGTTCAACCAAGCAGCTCATGAAACTAAACTGAGGAAATGTTTGACATGAAAAACAGTATGAGTGTATATCAAGTGTAATATCAATTTCAGTGAGATAATGCGTTCTTTTAATCTTTTCTAGTATTTTCACAAGATTGTTGGCCAGTTGCTGCCTCTTGCTTACAACTTGCTGAAGAGGAATCTGTTTGCAGAAATCATTGAAGATCATTTAGCTAATAGGAAAGAAGAGAATGTAGACCAGCTTGCAGCATGAAATAGTGTCATTAAGTGAAGTATTGAGTTGCCTTGTTTCGGGGTATTTTCTTGTTTTTTGGTACTGAACTGGTGTAGTTTCTATGTGAGATAAATAAACTTGTTTTGCTAAAGATTAGCAGATTATTGACTGGGGTGGGGATTCAAATTATATTTCCACTTTCATTTTGCACTCTGCATTGCCATACACTGTAATATTATAAGATAATGGGTTGCAAACCATGAGGTGGCCTTCTAATGGCAGAAAAGCTGTTTTAAAAAATACAGTGGACTATGAGGAAAATTCTGGGGTGGTGGGAGGTGAAAAACCTAGTTTCCATGTTTCCTGAGCAGCAGAGTTTCTACTACCTTCACAGTTACTCCTGCCCCATCTTCAGCAAGTGCAGGTGGGCATGGACCTGCCTTCTGAATAACTTGGTCAGAAGCTATATAGGCTACCACAGAGGTGACAGCAAACATGCCGCAAAGGCAAGGGATCAATCAAGCCAGTCTTTCAGGAGGAAGAAAACTTACAACAAACCAGGAGTTAGAAATATGTTAAACTTGCTTGCTACAGACAAGAGAACAAAACCAATTCTATAAACAAAATTCCTGCATTTTCACATTTGATGAAGTATTTACTTAATATGGTTATCCTACTTTTTTAGACAATTACTATCTCGAAGCAACTCATGTCTATTAAAAAAGAAACTCGCTGCCATCAGACTTTGGAACACACACACAGAGGAAGCAAAAAAAGGTAGAGAGAAAAATTGTTCTTTAATGCCAGAACAAAGTTGGTGGTGGTTGGTGGTTCTTTTTTCTTTGGCCCTTTATTTATGTTTTATACTCTGCTCTCTTATCCCAAGTGGTTCACAAAAAGTTAAATTTAAAACCAAGTCTCTGTTGAGGCCAAATGAAGAAGGCAAGAAGCTTACAACTACAAAATTTGGGGAAGCCAGGTGGAGGGAGAGATCCAGCCAACAAAACCTTTTCTTCAACAGATGGCAAATGCTACTAAAAGCCATTTTTGGCAGAGCAGCAAGTAAATAATTGTTTAGCATACCTTTCCAACAAACAAAAGTTACTGGTGGCAGATTGTGTAATACTACTCTACTGAATTTCTGTGACATTGTGCTGACTTTGCTTTTGGTCACATTCAAGGTTTTGCCTCATGGTTTTTGTTTTCACCTAAACCCTTTTTATGTGGAAGAAAATGGAGGACAGGAATCTAATACAAAAGGGTAATTTACAATTGATTATTATAGAGCTAGATCAATCTGCAGTTTAGTTCTTCCACTTAAAAAAAGGTGTTTGTGCTCTTTCTGCTCATTCACTAAGCAAATGCAAGAACGGAAAAAGCTCCCAAATCTTCAGATAAATGTATATGTACTTTGTATAGCCAATGAGTAATTAAGTAATGAAAAAAGTCAAAACCAAAATGGTCATACAGAAAAATTTAATACATTTTTATAATGAAATCATCACAGTAATAGGTTTTTTATTTTACTGTAATGATATGCAACTATATCACACTAGTATAAATAAAAACATTAGGATTAATGTTTAATACAGGTCTAGGAAATATCACAGATTAACAAACTATGCATTCATGAACCAACTGAACTGCTATAAACAAAACAAAGATGGCGATACCCTCAAACACCACATCCTGTTCAACTTGAATAAGGCCCTGCAAATTTTTACATTAGTATATACCCTCTGCTTTTTTGCGCAATGCACAGGCACACTTAGTTCAGTTTCAGAGTCTCTTAATGCACCATGACAAACAAACTCGTCATGTGCCAGTGAGGAAAACTGAGCAGGTAAGAACAGCAAACAGTGCATTAGATCGGCACAGTATAGATGTGAAGGTCTTAACATTTAAGTAAGTGATCTGGGGCATGAATTAGTATCTTTTCACTTCATGCTGCAACAGCTAGTCTGAGGGCGCTGAATTTATACCCCCAAAAAACTCGTTAAAGCAAGTAGCTATGTGAAAGTTTCATACTGAACAGGACAGGAGGATTTCAAATTAAAGCATGTTACTTAGCAAAAGTAAGTTTATTTTAGATATACATGATAAGAACCAGGGCGAAAGAGTTTTTACTTTTAAAGAAAGTGTTAGAAACATCATAAGTAGTCTCCTGAACTTTGTCTACACATTAACCAAATTCTGTTCAGTTAACACTGATTTATACAATAAAAGCCTCCAAAGGAACAAGTGTTCCAGTTTAATACCCAGGCAAGTAAACAAAGAAGGTATCATTACTACCAATTTTTAAAAAACAATAGCTTGGACCCAAAGTTTCCCTTTCTCTGACAGGGGGCTCCCATCAAAGGCTGGGAATCTCTGGATTCGGCCCAATGTACCGTGCCAAAAAGTATAGCTTTGGCAAAGGTTCAGCTCAGAGTTCAAAGCAAAGCTTCGAAGAATTTCTAAATCACATTGGCCAATTAGGCACTGCAAAGAAATATTAATCTATCAATTTTAAAAGCTACGCCTAAACAATTATTAGTATTTGGACCACTTAGCAAAGCACTTGTTTACAGTTCTTAGTTGCATTCCTACCAACTTCACCAAATTTACTCTGGTATTCCTTTGGAACATGTTTTCCTCAGACAGATACTCTAGTGTCAAATGATTTGCAAATAAAAAAGAGCTTAACTCAGGCAACAGGCCTGAGATACACAAACACACCTGGTGTTACACAAACATATATGCAGTACGTAGGGCACCTGGTTCTTTTTATTAAAAGATGCTTCCCTGGCTACCTTACACATACCTTGTGAATTTTCAGTGTTTCCAAATGGGCTTAGCAAGTGAGGTAGGGGATTACTGGGCAAAGTCAGGCGCTACACTGTGCAAACAGTTTACCACACAGCCCTCAATCATTCTGACAGTTTCATGCTCACCCATAATGCTTGAAAAGCCAATGTAAATGCCCTCACTATCAGGAGATGTGATGCTCTGGAATGTTCACCTGCCAGTCACATCTCTAAACTGTCCCATTTTTTTTATGGTCAAAACTCTCAGGGTAACACCTCCAAGTCTTTGGCCTGATTCACACATGATAAACCGAAGTTTGGCTTAACTAGACTGTGCTCCCAGAGCAGGTCACAGCCTGCAGCCTCTTTGCTTCTTCCCAGTCCTTTTTGCTGCTGCGAGCTAAGCCAAACTTTGGCTAAGCACCTCGTGCAACTGGGCCTCATGGTTAAGTTCTCTTCTCACTGACCATGAGCTGCTCCCAAGGCCAACATACTAAGCCAAACGTTGACTTGGCTCACTGAAGCAGCAAAAAGGACCAGGGAGAAAGAGGATGTTGAGTGAACCAGGCTACTGTGGTAGTGATGTTTTGTGTAGAATACAGTGTAGAAATTCCAGATACAAAGGATTGCATATTATTGGTGTCCCACTGCTGAAAGAAGGCTCTTTGATCCAGCGGGTGCTTCCATCAGCAGAACAGAGATTGGGGCAAACTTCAGTGATCTCCCTTTCCTCCTACAACCTGCCTCCAGTCGGCTCTGGAGGACAGAAGACCATTAGAACAATGTGGAGAGTGGTGCAGGGGGCTGCAAGATAATGGCCAAGTCATCAAAGATCGCTGAGGCAAGACTGAGGCAAGACTCTGCTGCATCCAAGAGCTTTTTCTCAATTGAGGGACACCAAGTGGATGCAACCCAGAAATTGAGACAAAAAATGTTCCAGTAAATTATATCTGTTGTGGATAGGATTTAAACCCAACATAGTTGCAGTAGGAATCAATTGTTACTTGAAAAAATGTTGGGTCCATTATTTCTGCTTTGTTTAAAAACAGTAATTTAAGATTATGGCCATCAATCAAGTGGCAGACTGCATTATAAAGAAATATTAAACACTTCCCCCATTGATAAGCTTTTGCCTAACCCATCTTTGCACATGGAGGTTTCTGAATTACTGTATAAAAAATACATTATAAAGGTAAAATTAACTGTGTCACTTAACTAATTTTATTTAGTATATTTTAATTCATAAAAATATAAATAAAATAATGCTCAAATATCAGTGTATATCTAGTGCAAAATATGATTACATTTTTGTAGGAACAGGGAACAAAAAGTGATGGGTCGTAATTCTGAGGCAGGGGAGGAAATCTCCAGTGTTTGAGCATGCAGTTGTTACCAGACACATTTATATAGAATTGTTCTTAATAGAGTAGCAGTATTTTCCTTACACCGCACAACATTGGTATATACCTTAGTGTTTTTAATACAAAAAAATTGCATAAGCCCAGGTCATGTTATCATCTTGCAACAACATTCTTTTTGAGACAGGTTTTGGCTGTTTAAGCTGCAGCTCAAAAGCTACAGGATTTCAAACATGCTTCATACAAGTTATTTTACCTGCTCAATCTACTTCTGTTGCAGTAGATCAAAACTGCCATAATAATTTCATGATATACAATCTCTTAAGTTTAAATGGCACAAGAAATACTTCCTTCTTGTGAACAAACTCAGCAGGTCACAGTACATCTCAATATGAGAAACTACCATTTCAGAAGGGCACATCAATTGTAAAGAGGCTCTGTTAGGGCTCAGGAGAGAGAAATAAAAGCTCTTTTGGAATGTAAAGAGGTGATATAAATAACTATGCACTTAATGAGTTAACACAACAATTGTCTGTGGTAAAAAGGGCAAAATCTTCCAGTATTCAAAAGATGGCTCAATTCAAAATGATCCCTCCAGAAACAGGGACTAGTAATCAGTTTCTTCAATGCTAAAGCAGCAGGGTACAGAATGGAGCCTTCCATCTTCTGACACAACTTTGTTACTGCACTATCATGGCAGATCTAGCAACTTAGAACGCATCCAGTGCAAGATTGCAGAACTTCGCTCCTACCCTCTTTGTTACTGTGAGGACCAACCTTTTTCCAACTCTGCGCTTTTTCCTAAATCAACTCCTGAATTCCAGCGGCATGCTTCCCCAAAAATCCAGCTTTCCTCTTGCATTGCAAAACAATGCCTCATGCTAAAGTGTTGTGCTATTCAACAAATGAACCTCCTCTTCACTTTCCTCTCTCTCCTCTGTTACTGAATTCAGTTGAACATTATTGATGCGGGGTCTTGGTTTGCCGTCTGGGCCATATGACGGAGGATATCTTTTTTTGTTATGATGCCAAGGAGGCGCCTGGAAAGAGACACATAGAAGATGGCTAATTAAATATACGAGCCAGAAGAAATAGCCAAGCTAATTTTATAGCCAAATCCTTTTTGTTGACAGGAACAGAGTGCAGTAAAGCCTGATTTTCTTATTCCAAGAAACACATTTTGTTGCCATCAAGCAACCATCATTTTGTTTAAAACGACAGCAGTACTAAGATACTAAAGAGGGTGGTCACTAAACTGTAACCCGTTTTCAACTTCCAAGTAAAGAAAAGCCAAGCCTGTGCCCACTAATAGTTATTTTTTTGTTGCTGATTATTATATGCCAACAAAAAAGTAACAAAGGAGAACAAAGAAAAAACAAACGTGTGAATAAGTGATACTGATCCAATTACCAAAAGAAATTATGGTTGAATACAGCTGGACTCAAAATTGCTTGACAGTTCAATTTTGAGGCTCTGTCCAGCATAACCTATTGGTTTGGGTGTCTTCATAAGAGCACTTGCACATATGTTTGAAGAAGAGATGATCACAGATTAATTTATTTCAGGTTCAAATTGAAAAAAAGAAGAAAAAAAACATTTAGACCCCCATTTTTCTTATTAGAAACAGTGCTCTTATGATCCAGGTTTTACTACTTATATACCAAGGAGTGAAGCTGTCCTAAAAAGGTTTATCACAGGAGAGGCAGAAAAAAAAGAATGAGCTTCTAACCTTGTCATTCTGGTTAGTAGTTTTTTGCTGTAACTTTTTTTTTAAAAAATAGGATGCATGAAACACTTGTGAAGTATTAGAATAAAATGCAAGTTCAATTAGCATGTAAGCAGCCAAACTTGGAATACAGGTTTTAATAGCAACTACTGCAGAGCAGCAACTAGAATCTAAATAGCATAAAATACAGCAAGGACAAATGACAAATTCTATCACTGCTGATGTTAATCAGGAAATAAAGTGCCTTCTAGTAGTCGCTCCACAAAGTGACTGCAACTGGGCAGGAAATAGTTCTAATGCTGAAATATGTCCTAGTTCAGGTGTCAAAGACTACAATGAAGTTTGCAGGCTGATTGGCAGCTCTTGTTAAAAATGAAACCCCCAAACCTACAGAGTTTTGGCACATGCTTATTTTACACAGGTCAACAAAACTTGTCAGAAAACAGATGTACCCTGGAACCTTTGGGAATAGCAGAATTTCTATCATTGAAATCGCTAATCCACTTTCTTGCATAACGTTCACTTTTAATTAATAGTGAATGTTCAGCTCATGTCTTCATTTAGCATATTTTCCCACAAACAGATATTGCTCACATTTCAAATTCATAAGGCCTATATACTTGTTTATGGAGGTTTGTTGTTGTTCAGCTAGTATAAGAGAACACTGAACAATTCACAAGTTTCATGCTTCCTGATGTCTAAAGTGTCTAATGAGGAGATCTGATATATCTAATCACCAAGGGTTCGACGTGCTGCTTTAGTTGCTCGAGATGCTCTAATATGTTCTTCTTTGTGATGATCCCCAAGACAATCCTGAAACAGATCACGTTATGCTAATAACTGTGTGTGAAATCAAACAAAAGAGCTCCAGTCATAATGAAAGAAGTTGGGGGGGGGGGAGTAAAACGAAAACATGGACTGCAAAAATGCTAATAATGGGAAGGTTAACTGAAAAAGGATTTGAAGGCCACTGCATCGTCTCTCAATGCATATTAAACTTAAGATACAGACACATGTTGAGCACTGACATCTAGATGTTTTACCATTATTACAACCAATCTTTCCACATTTCCTGCCATTATAAATATGAAATGCAAGAACAAGCTTAACTTTTACTCCTACAGATGCACATTTTACCTTCTTAAAAACATCTGATGGTCAAAATATTAAGCCTGCCTCTATTTTAATCACATTAACAGTCCTTAAGGCAGGCACCTAAATGCTACTCCATACTCCCTCTCCCTGAATTCTGTATCTAGAATAAATTAGATCAATATGTTCACATATACTTAGTTTGGGTCTGTTTGTTTAAGCATGAATAGTAGAATGAAAACAGGCAAGAATGGGGAAGACGGGATAAATGTCTTATAAGAATAAAACCAGGGAGTAGCTGAAAACAGCAGATGGACAAGATGTTAAACAGGATGCCAAAAACCCACATTCTGACTCCTGGTAGTCCTACTTAGTTTCTTTCCATTACTTTAGATTTCATCTTTACATTTTTCTTACAGGCCATCAGAACTGGAAGCTTTTTAAAAATAATATTATTAATAATAATAATAAGATTCTTAGCATGCCACATACTGGACCAATACTAAATCCTGCACATATACAACAATTCCCTGAAATATACACAGCCGCAATAAAAAGCAACAGAACAATTAAGATACAAGTGGTATCACCAAAATGCAAAACAAAAAACCCAGAGCTTTCCTTTTCCAAACCGCAAATAATTTTAGAGAAACATCCTAGCAAGCTGCTTTTCAAGGTCATGAAAATTAACAAATCTTTTGTAAACCCGCTTCTTAAAAATTAAAGGGTCATATCGTAGTAGACCAGCTGAAATCAATGGACTTGCTTAATGGGCCCAATCTGAATATGACTAACATTGGCTATCATCTAAAATGCTTAGAATTGTGTTGGGGGCATTAAAACTGTTTTACTGTTCCAGCTGCTGTGACCTCTTTCCTAGGAAAGGAGATCGAAATTTCCAGTCTGCATACACGTTCCCTTGCCTGATGCAGTCACATGCAGCAAATATACAAGTCTGCTTAGTGATCTTGATGATTTGGGGGTCTGCCCCAAACTGACAAGTGGAATGAGATCTGGCCACTGTTAAAATTATCAAACGCAAAGTAACATTAACAAGCTGAAGCAAGAAAACAAATACGGACATTACACAGCTGCAGATTAAGCGCAAGTAACTTTTTGCTATCGTGTTCACTTAATAATTCATTAAGAAATATAATAGAGTAATTTCTACATAGCTAATAACCTCATTGGAAAATGAGGGACTTCCAGTTGTAGCAGCATATTTTGCTACACTTCAGATCCCCTTCTACAGAGGGGGCTTCAGGCCTCATCAATGGTTTTAAGTGTTACAAAAGCATTTTCTAGGAATAGTGTACTCAGCCCCATACATACATAGCAGTTTAGCTTTCAGGATGCAATCCTACTTACCTGGGTGTAAGTCTCACTTAGCCTAAGGAGACTTACTTTTGAGCATAGTGTTGTTGGTTTAATTTGGGCTGAAGGCAAGTATAAATACTCTCCCCTTAAACTCTATTTAAGGCAGCAAATTTAAGTAGTTTATTGCAAGATCACATAGTGATATCCAGTCTCTGGAGTCGAATATACATTAATAATCTAAAAATATCAGGCGGTATCCAGCATTGGTCATATTCTGGGTAAACTCATTGCCACTGATTTTAATGAGCTTCTCCAGAATATGGATATCATTCATGATGTATAAGTGGAAATAGTTGTAGTTATTATTGGTGTTATTTACAGCTTACTAGCATGTGCTTTGCATGCAAAAAGATCAAATTCTACACTCAGCATCTCCATATAGAACTGGGAGATGGCAATGTCTGAAATCCTGGAGAGCCACGATATTGCCTATATTGCAAATAAACCACACTGAGTTATATCATTAGTCTGATTCAGTGTAAGGCCGCTTCCTAGTCATGCACTTGGCTATCAGGGGGAAGACATGTAATTGTAACAGAATGGCACCTGTGCTGTAAGCAAGGATTTTCTGTTTCAGAGTGTTGGGAGGTTCATGGAAGCCGATGTGCAAAGTTTCATAACCCTCCAACACTGACGTCATGCTGCTCACTTGAGTAGGCCACTCCCCCATAAGCAGTTCCATGTGAAAAGTTACATCTGAACCAGCTCTGAGACCCAGTAGTTTCATGGATCATTCTAAGAAGGCAAGTATGATTAGGCTATGAGATCTAGTCTTATGATAGAAAGCAGAAAAGGGGGGGGGGTGAGCTCATCATGGGACTTCAGCTGTTGGGGGCAGACTCATGTTGCTTGCAATATGCAGCCCCCTGCTCATTTCTTTGAAGGGTATACAATCAGTTGAAAAGGAGGGAAATCACAACAAAAAGAGCTACAGAACTAGTGGCAATGTAGCTTTCATTATCATAACTTAACTGCACAGAGACAATGCAAACTATGATAAAGTTGCTAGGGCCATTTTGTGACATGAGGGCTCTTGCAAAATGCAAGAGGGGAGGAGGCACCACCTCCAAGAAAAACACAAATACGCTGAAGAACTGGGAGTAGTGTTCAGTGGCGTCGATAGCTTAACTGGAGGCAGAAGTATATACATCCATTCCATATTATGGTTTTAGACACAAGCAATATGGAAGCATTCCCATATCTTAAGAACAAAATATAACCCCCCAAAATCATGAATTTCTGTATGTCCCTCTTCTCATGGTAAACCAATGAGAACAAGAAACCTTCTAGTGTTATGAATTATCCACAGATGATTCTCAGGACTTATTTTGGGCTGCTAGGAGACGATAGTGGGAAATTTGCAAAGGGCTGTGTTTGCTTTGAAAAAATAAAATAAAATAAGAGAAAATAACTTCTAAGTCAACACCCTGCTATACGGTTGCCTCATGATTAATACTTGAACAAGTGTTAGGGTGTTAAGACTTCTGAAGGAGCAACAGGACAAAGATAGAAAAATAAGTAATCCCAAACCTTTGTGATACAAATAGCAGTTCCCATCATTGGACTCACCCATTGTGTGTTACAAGGCACTGCCTCAGGCCCAGTTTGCGGAAAATATCAACCACTATCTCCATTGGTGTGTGATCCGTCACAGTAAAAGGGCTCATATCAAGAATGCTTCTAAGCTTCAAAGGTCGAGGGCTTTCTGCTGGAAGTGATGGGGTATGCTGGGCAAAACAGACTCTGGAACTGCCAACAATGCCTTCTTGCTTCTTCCTGGCACTTTCTTTAATCGGGACAATAGAAGACAAATATGTGAAAGAGAATGAATTATTCCCACTGTCTAAAACAGTGAAAACTATATCTAAAAAGAAAAAGAAAGGACTATACATGGTGGTGTTCCTCACGCCCCACCCAACCTAACTACAAAAGATTATTTTCTCTTTTAGTAATCCATGTCATGTTAATTTAATTCAATAATCCTAAATAAGAATAAAGATACTTAATCCTACAAATTGCTCAATTCAGGAAACACACTGTAGCAGTTCAAAACACTAAAAAATGGTAGAAGGGGGGCAGGTGCAATGTTTTGTTATTTTGACTAAAAGTATCCAAAGCAGCTACCACTAGAAACACTTAAGCACAGTTCAAAGTTGAACCAAATTTTAAAGTTAGCAGGACAGTAATCCTTAATGCAGAAAAAAGAAAGGAAGCTAATCGGGGCAACCACAAAAGCCTTCCAGAAGAGGGTTGTCTTAGTCCAGAACCTAGAAAGAAGTACAGACAACTCGCAATTTGTGCAAGGGTGAGATGCCAAGGATTGTGTGTAAAGCTGAAATTGCATATAGCCAGAACAACCCCTGTGCAACCACCTCCACCTTTCTGAAACCTGTGTGCAAAGTGGAGCTTTGCCCCAGGCAAGGGGCAAGGCAAGCTCTTTCCACGGTGGGAAAACCTGGGAAACTATCTACAAGTTGCAAGTCAACAGTAGTGAGTTCCACAGCTTCAGTGCCACAGCCCAGCCCATTACTCTTCAGTCAGTGGGGGGAATGCAAGGAAAATCATAGAACACAAGTAGGTTCAAAAGAGAGTGACCAGTCCTTGAAGTATGTTGGGCCCAGAGATTTCAGGATTTAAAAAGTCAAAACTTTAAACTAGGCTTGGGAATCAAGAGGAAGCAAAGTTATATGTGTCCTGCACCCTTCACCTTGCACCCCTCAAAGAGTGTGTGTGTGTGTGTGTGTGTGTGTGTGTGTGTTCATTCTTGATTTATTCTCCAAACAAACAAGGGTAAAAATCCAGCAAACAGTAATGTTAGAGATAAGAAACAGTGCACAGGTCAAAGTCAAGTGACATGAGAAATGTGGCGGATCATGTGGCCATAAATTAGTCCAAAATGTTATTTATAACCTTAAGGGTTTAAAATCAGAGTGTAGCTTTTCTACATATATTGAGTGTACTAAAGAGGTCCAATCTAGATGTAACTAAGGCATGAATCATCATGGCTAGGTCATTCCTCCTGCAATGCAGCCTATGTAAACTCCTGGGTACTGCTTCACCTGAATATTCAGGGGTAACATCAGATGCAGGAGTTCCTCCAAGCTGCAAGCCTGAGTCTTCAAGTTATCCTAGCCTTACACTGGATATACTCCTAATCAACAGTGCTTTCATCTTGCCCGGATGAAGTTTCAACTTGTCTGCTCTCATTCACTGAAGCATTTCAATGTTTAAATCCACAAAAGTAATGCAAGCAATGCTACTTCTCCACACAACTATACTGCAAAATTATATTCTAGGTCTTCAAAACTGCCCCCGAGCCATATCTGTGTGACAATCTCTTTGATGGTGGAGTGGGGACACAAAGACATTCACTTTCAATCACAAAGATTCATGTAGCACACCCCTATTACAAGAATTAAGTTGTGCATGTCACAAACTTCTAGATATCTGGACTTGAAAGTGGCAGTCAAATGTAGTAACAAGGTACACAATAAAATTCACTTGGGTATTACAAGGTAATTATGCTGTGGCATAATTTCATATCAATCAGTTCTGGAATTTTATGCCTTTCAAATCTCGGTATGGCAAAAGCTGCAGTAGGTATTTCATTTGGTCTGATTCCCAGTCTCACTGCTCCCAAAGCTACTATGCTGTGCTAGAGCTTCCATATTTGGCTTAAGAAGAAGAAACAGTTCACTGTAAGCTTCTCTTTGTGTGAAAATGGAGAGCCTGGTGCTGCTCTTCAAGGATCACGCCCCCATTTCCACCTCCAAATTCATGTAACCCTCTGATTTCTCCTATGACTGCTCTTGAACTAATGCTTTTGGGGGGGTATACGGGAGGGCAACACACTCAGAATACAAAAATTCAATTACCTATTGCAATAGTCAAATCTCTCCTTAGAGCAAATCCCACTAGCCTCTGGGACTCTTTGGACATTATAACAGGAAAACCGTTATAGCTGGTTTCATTGATCATGTTTTCTATATCATCCACTGTCATATTATCTTGTGTCAACACCGCCAGGGGTGCATCATTTCTTCGAGGTCTCATGACATCAGCTGCCAATGTTGTGTGGGTAAATTCTTCTTTGGCATCCAAGAAAGGATATCCATTCAGACGAATGTGTGCTTCATAGATACCTTCCCTGCCAAAAGCGTCTCCTACCCACTTGCTTGTCATTACTGCAGCCATGAGGGGCACAATGTATTCTAGCCCACCTGTCAACTCAAATACAATAACCACTAGAGATACAGTCATTCTTGTCACACCACCTGAAAGGGAAAAAGAAGAAGGTTATTGATCAGTATGTCCTTGTGGAATAATGTATCAATGTGGTGTTCCCTGGCCACCCAAATAACATCAGGTGCCAGCCAGGTATTTAGTCAATCACCACAAGACTTCAACATGGAATTAGCAGCACATAACTTTGAATGTATATTAATGCTACACAAAAATAATAATAATAAAAGTCACCCAAAGGTGTAGTTATCTTCAAGAAGGGAAAATGACAGACTGGTTTTATGTTTAAAAATAATTTAATCCCCAAACTGCAAACTAACATTAGCTGGAAGTAAGTCCCATTGAGCTCAACATCTCTTACTTCTGAGATGACATGCCCAGAATTTCACTATATTTAAGTTTCAAGTTTTAATAATGTGCTTACGTGGTACTGATAATTTCAATAAACAATTTAAATAATAATAATAATATGCAATCAGATGGTTTGCAAAATCAAATTGGAATACAAAAAATGCTGACATATCACACTTGGAAGGAAAATCAAAACCGACTGATCCTCCTTGTCCACAGCTTCCTCCACCAGAAGGAAGACTTCTATTACTAGTTTAACATTTTTCCAAAGATGAATTGACTAAAGCCTGTCTGATCATTTACTCAAAATTTAATCTGCCAAAACCAGAAGTGGCAGCACCAGTTGCCAGGAGTCATCTGGTAGTATAGCCAATTTACAACGCTATGTTTGTATTCATAAGGGGTTTTATTACCTTCCACATCATGATCCCCAATGTATAAATGGCTGAATCTATGTTCATATATCAAAGTCAGGGCTGGGAAACAGCCCAAGGATGTTTGTGAATAAGTATTTCAAGGATTACCATACTTTTAAACAATACTAATTCCAATTCACATTCAAACTTTTAGAGATGAGGGCTGGTTTTTTAAAAGTTGTGATTAAATACAGCATTGCATGCCCATAAGATGGGCTTATGGAAACATAGTCATTGTGGTTTTAATTACTGCATCTTTTCAGTACTGTACATGTTTCCAGTTCAAAGCAACATGCTCTTCAAACACTGGGCATGTCCATTTGTTCTGCTTCATCCCTTTATAACTTGCCTATTTAAGCAGTTGAAAAGGGGACTAATCCCTTCCATTTACTGTGTTCTGATTTAGTTACCTAAGCATGCAGCAGCACCAACCATAGCATAGAGGCCGGGGGTTATACAGTCTGCTCCAACTTCACACCACTCCTTGAAGATAAACCAGTCGTGGTGATAATATGCAAGTTGCTCCACAGCGATTCCCACGATTCTCCCAGCTATTGCGCCAATGGCCATACTAGGTATGAACAAACCTGATGGCACCTAAGAGAAAGAGAAAGCCAAGGAAGACTGTGACCTTGTAAAGGAAATGTTTCCGCCTTTTAAGCACAGGAATAGGGAACCTGTTGCTTATCAGATCTGGACAGCAACAGGTTCCTGATCACTGTTACAGTACATAGACCACCGGGTTGTGTGAAAGATTCCAGAGCCAGAAGCCCCCACAAAGTTTGGATTCGGCTGCCTCTTTCCTCCTCAATAATAATAATAATAATAATAATAAATTTTATTTATACCCCACCCTCCCCAGCCAAGGCCAGGCTCAGGGCGGCTAACAAGCAATAATAAAAACAAGCTGAATGAATACAATTTAAAAACAAGATTAAAATACAACATTAAAACATTATTATGATGGGATGGGAAGTTTACTGAAGAAGTGTGAAAGCCTCCATCTTCCCCACCCAGAATTCTAAGCTAACTAAGGCTCTACTGATGCCTGGGAATAATCACTAAACTGTTGAGGCTTCATGGTGGGGTAGATACAACATGAGGTGCAGCTGAACCAAGGGCAGTACATTTGGAATGCCATTTTCAGGAAGCACAACCCAATAGATACAATACAGCTCTCTGTAGCCATGCAGACACCTTTAGCAGACTGTAGCATCATCGTTAGCATCATCGTTAGCTCTTGGTGGGAAAAGCTGTCAAAATCGACTTCCTTAATTACACAGATTCTCTTCCCATCCCCAACATGGGGACAGTCAGTGCTCCAGTATGTTAACCTCCTCCTCACCCCCTGCCCCAGTTCCTCTTTTCACTGCAGTATTTCAGAGCCAGTGCATTACTGCAGCATACTTTCCCACGGAGGCTGCCACAGCTGGCAACAATCTTTCTACTGAATAGCCAATTGTTTCAAAGACAAAAAAACCCCCTGCATTCGAAATATTCTTAAAGTCATATCTAACATTACACCAAGTCTGCACTGCTTGTTTATTTTTTCAAGTTCCTAGAAACCAGCACACACATCTAAATCTGGTTTCCTTCTAGATGATGCAGCCTACAATCCAAAATAGTACATGAACCCTATAGCATACTGTAATTTGACTTTAGCGCAATGCTTGTCCATGCATCTAACTAGGCCTTCCAAAACCTGGAATATACTGTATTTAGTTTTAATCTTATTAGCCAATGAACGAACTAATGCAAACATGGAAGATATGTGCAATGTCTTCTGAACATCAACAACCATTCTTGCTGGAGTTCAACATTTACCGGTATAAGCAATAAAGAACTTAGCTTCTGAAAATAGGCCTTCCCTTCCCACACAATTGTGCAAGAGAACACATCAGTGTTTGTCTTCCTTATCTGGAATCTCCAATTTCAAATTTCAACATGTTTGTATTCCTCACTGAACAAGATATCATTTGTCCTTCATACGAAATTAAACTTTGCTGCCTATCTTACTAAAAGGCACATGCAATACATTAAGATAGGCTTTCTCAATAATGTACCAGCTAAGAATAGGGGGGAAAGGAATAGAAACCCAATCTTTAATGAAACTTTATTTATATAGTGCTCTTTCCTTCTAAATTGTATCTACCTATATATATATTGGTGACAGCAGTCACGAAATTAAAAGACGCCTGCTCCTTGGGAGAAAGGCGATGGCAAACCTAGACAGCATCTTAAAAAGCAGAGACATCACCTTGCCAACAAAGGTCCATATAGTTAAAGCCATGGTTTTCCCAGTAGTGATGTATGGAAGTGAGAGCTGGACCATAAAGAAGGCTGATCGCCGAAGAATTGATGCTTTTGAATTATGGTGCTGGAGGAGACTCTTGAGAGTCCCATGGAATGCAAGAAGATCAAACGCATCCATTCTTAAGGAAATCAGCCCTGAGTGCTCACTGGAAGGACAGATCATGAAGCTGAGGCTCCAATACTTTGGCCACCTCATGAGAAGAGAAGACTCCCTGGAAAAGACCCTGATGTTGGGAAAGATTGAGGGCACAAGGAGAAGGGGACTACAGAGGACGAGGTGTTTGGACAGTGTTCTCGAAGCCACAAACATGAGTCTGACCAAACTGCGGGAGGCAGTGGAAGATAGGAGTGCCTGGCATGCTCTGGTCCATGGGGTCACGAAGAGTCGGACACAACTAAACGACTAAACAGCAACATATATATATTAACAGCACAATCCTATGCTTGTCTACTCAGAAGTAAATCCTATTGAGTTCAGTGGGGACTTACTGTCAGGTGTGTATAGGATTGGAGTGTTAGAAAGAGAGAGCTCAAGATTTGAACATGAAAACAAAAAGGGCAATGGGCAGAGAAATATTGCTTGTTATATCTTACCTTGATACCGAAGGTGAAGACTGTCATTATAATCTTAAATATAAGGGCTAAACACAGCTGCCATATAGCTGAATACACTCCTGTGCCTGCTGGACGATCAGGAATATCATCTACTATTTTACTGACATTCATGTCATTTCTGTAATCACAAAGGGAGGAAGATTCCAAGGGGCCACAGTCTGTGAAGAGTTCTTTAATAAGCTCACTGGTGTTGACTCTGGTGTATGGATTTGGAAAAGCAATGACAGCGGTTATTGCTGCTACAATAATGACCTCCAGAACTGGATATTTTCCAAATTTTGTTGATTTGCGTCGACGGCACCAAGCGATGTTTGCACGGATGAAAAATGCTCCCCACAGCCCACCAAATACCCCCAGAAGAATGAATGGCAACAGTTCAAACAGGTACCATGGAGTATGGTATTCAACATAGAAAAGAACTAGGCGACTGTTACCAAAAGGATTGATTGATCTCAACACAAATGCAGCCACCAAAGCAGCAAAAAAAGATCTCCACAAAGTTTTCAGTGGAAAATAATAACTGACCTACAAGAGACAAAAAGAGAATAAATAATACAAATGGATCTATTGTGCAAATCTGCTCATTTCACTAAGCTTATAACAGGTAAGGGAAACTGTTTATTATCAACATCAGCAGCTAATGTTGAATGCTACTTTATGCTTTGTAATAACATAGACATCACTTCAAGCATTGAAATGACTGACATTAAAATATTTTAAACTAGAGCAATGTTTTAGCAGTCAGGATAATGGGTTAGTCATGCACAGATTCTGCACCAATTTCTACAGACAAATATGGCAGATACAGGATAAGCCTGACTGAAGCAGTTTCACTATTGCTTAACTGTATGGCAAGCCCAAGAACTGTCCACAAAGCAGCCCATATTACCAAAGTTGCCGAAAACAGCTTAGTGGTGTCACAGTAAAGATAAGACTGAACTGGACGCTAAGGTGCATGAAAAACTACATAGCTGCTACATCATGAGCTGGATTCCGTCAACCCATGCATGTCTGCACCACTTTGGCGTATCTGGAATGCGCTATCAAGTTCACACCAAGCACTGCCAGCAATGAGTAGAGCTTCAGTGAAGACAGGAAGAATGGAAACATTACATGCAGAGAATTTCTGAGGAGCTTCTAGCTGTTTAGGAATAACAGCAATAAATAGCTACTTGCCTAGTACTCTTTGACAAGTAGAATTTGGCTCAGGTGACTAGGCAAAGGAAATTTTATAAATCAGAAAGGTTATTCTTTCTTTTTGTGGACATGCCATAAATGGCTAACATCAGGTTTAGGCAGTGAATCTAGTAGTATCTTTTGTTGCCTAGTAGTAACTTCTGGTCACCTTATTTGCAAGGGTTGTACTACAAAGTTAAATTTATCTCTCATTTACCACCAAATAGTCCTGCAATGAGTACACATTGAGTGAAACTGTGCTAAGCTTAGACCTGCATTGTTATGTACGTAGAGAGACTGAGTTTGAGTGGGTCATGTATGATTACAGTAATAACGGAATACACATTTTTTTCAGAGATTTTTATACATACTTCTTCTAGGCTGAAAAGGACTCCACCAATGGGGGCACCAAAGGCTACTGATACGCCCGCTGCTGAAGCAGCTGATAATACCTGTAAAAAGGATTACATAGCTTTAGGTTGTTTGAAATAAAATCTCAAATGTAAATAGTTCGCTGTTATGACTTATTCACAAACACTGGGCATATATAAACACCATAGCAGCAAAAACCATCTTTCATAACTGATTGGGATCATGTGGTTTCTTCTTAACTTAAGATTGGAAGATGTTGCTTTCTCTAAGCTAGTCACAACTGGCCATGTGTGACTAGCTTAGAGCTTTCCCCAAGACCAATTCTATAATTCAGAGAATATAATTTAGGAAGAGCTCTATTATCTGACCAAATGTGTTTTTAAGAATGTGCTCCCGAGGAAGGGAAGACTGTGGCACTGGAATCTGAGAGCCTGATCCTATGCACTCACATAGTTACGATATATATGCGCCAAAAAATGTGGCATAGTTGTCAAATTGTGTTCCAGGTTTTTTTTTGGGGGGGGATCTATTTAAGGCCCCTTGCTGCACACTTTTGCAAGAACAAATTTATACCAGCAGCACTGAAGGCACAGGGCCATACACAGGGAATGTATACATTCCATAGGTTGCTGAACCCTCTTTGCATCAATGAAAGCCCCTTGTGCCACATGCAGGCCTTTCCTTAGAACCAGATTACACCATTGGGATGAGGCAGCCATTGGGGCCCAATCCTATGCTCTTGCCACTGCAGAACAGCAGACAGCACTGGGCCCTGGGGTTCATACTGCCAATTTATTACAAATATGAGAGCAGTGCAAAATTATACGAGGTAAGACCCTGAACAATTTCAAAACACCAGTATTTCTAGAATTAACCTCATTTATTCTCTGTAGATTACTACTTTATTCAATTAAGAAAAACAGCAATTATTTTAGCCGCAATTATTTAACTGCAATTGGATTAATAAACATGTTTATTCACTACTTCCTTTTCATAAGAATGAATTATTATAAATGTATAATTTTATAAGAAAGACACACCTCCCTTTTTTTTGCTTCATTTGTGCTATACTTCGGAAAGAGGTAGGAAAAGATATTTCCACAGCAACAGGCAACATGTACTAGAGGACCCTCTTTTCCTAAACTCAAACCTGAGGCTACAGCCAAGACTAAAGTGATTGTTTTTATCATCAAGGTCCACTTGCCCAGGTATCCTCTAATGATGAAGCCACTCAATATAGTTTTGATCTAGAAGAGAAAAGAAATAGACATTAAAATAATAATTTAGGCTTTTCATGAAAATTTTGAACACATATCTCAGAAAACGTAACTTGTTCAAAACTTAAATTACACAGCTGCTGGAACAAAAATAACCACTCTAAATTCTCAAATCCATTTTTTAAAAAAAGTCTTTTAAAAGACTGAAATATATTAGTCTGTGATCCTGCACAACTACAACAAATACACTAGAAATTATTCAGATGCTTATATTATATTAAACTTTCTGCATGGAATTTATTCATTCAAAATATAATTAAGTGTGCAAGTTTGACAAAATAAAATTAATTTCCACAGCTCTTTTAACTTCTTTTCTATATCTAGTCCTAGATTTATTTCCGCCCCCGCCCCCCGTTTTGGCTATTTCACTTTGTGCTATGATGTTTAAGATTTCAACCACCTGTATCAGCTATATAACCTAATATAAATGTTATAGGTGGCATAGGCAAAATATAAGCTGTCATAAGTGGTCGTCGTATTTCTTCCACTCTGTTTCAGATCTATCTCCAACATCCGAAAAGGAACTCCAATGTGTCTTATGGCCTTTGACACCCCTTCCCGGGGGTCATAGAATTGCAGCCTTAAATACACAAATTAAGTCCTGAACCACAATCAGAGTCCCAATACTTTATTTTGTACATTATTATTTATAAACATGTAGGGTAGTAAGTTCTATGTGACAGCATTTCTCTCTTTACCAACTTTCCTTAAACACTTTTAAGGATAATTGTAATGGAAAGCCTACCTCTGGAATCCCAGAGCCACATGCATAAGGTGCAAACACCTTCACCAAAGAAACGGCTAGGAAAGCAAAGCTCAAGGCCCAGAAAATATACATGATGTAGTTCATAATGTAGGAGCCTGGGCCCTGAAAGAAAGCAAACAGAACAGACAGTTAACAAATTTGAGTTAGCTACCACATAGTAACTTAATTTGCAGTGAGTTTTGACACAAAATGTCTTTTCTTTTTAAGCAAAGCAACTACGGTACAGCAAACAGGATAGGGTGAGGTGGTCATTGGCTATAGTACGAGCCTACATGTCAGCACTCTTCTCCCATAATGCCAACAAGTGATTAAAGCAGATGTGGAGAACCTGTGCCCCACCCCACCCCAAACTTGCTGGGCTGCAGCTCTCATCATTTGTGGTCCTGGCTGGCTGCTCCTGGTGGAAGTTGACACAGGTTCCCTCCCCCTGCATTATGGGCTCACTCTGAAGCACAAGGTCTTTGTCAAACACATGTAACAGATTGTGCAAAAAAAACAGCAACAGCAGCAGTTAAATGGCAGCCAAACATTTAGGATATTTTCATACTGTCAGGAGTTTCTGCACCTATAGCTTTCAATAAGTCAGTTTTGTAATTTCATTGAAATATTCTCATGCATGCATGTTTCGGGCTGCTGAATTTCTGAAAAATGCCAAAAATCCCCCACTCCCACTCTCCATACCCATCAGCATGTGCACAAGGCACTGAAATGTTCTCTGAACATAGGATTCTCCTTAATCTTTCGTTATATATTAAATCATTTTTAAAAAGGTAAAGGTACCCCTGCCCGTATGGGCCAGTCTTGACAGACTCTAGGGTTGTGCGCTCATCTCACTCTAGAGGCCAGGAGCCAGCGCTGTCCGCAGACACTTCCGGGTCACGTGGCCAGCATGACAAGCTGCATCTGGCGAGCCAGCACAGCACACGGAAACGCCGTTTACCTTCCCGCTGGTAAGCGGTCCCTATTTATCTACTTGCACCCAGGGGTGCTTTCGAACTGCTAGGTTGGCAGGCGCTGGGACCGAACGACGAGAGCGCACCCTGCTGCGGGGATTCGAACCGCCAACCATGCGATCGGCAAGTCCTAGGCGCTGAGGTTGGATAAAATACCATCTGCAGGCATTCACAGACAGGTTAAGTCAGTGAAGAAAGGACAGTGAAGAAAAGTTGAAGAGCTATACTTGCCTCTGCTTGACCAATTATTAGTTCTGCCCATGTTTTCCATAGAGGACATTTGTCTCGCTCTTCAAATGTTGTTTCATTTGAGGCCCAGCAACACTGTTCATGATTGAACCACAGGGCACTAAGACAAATGCCTTCCTTTAAATCAGTCATCCAGTCTGCAGCAATATCTATCAACCCAGCCAATGCACCTATTTCAGTGAGAGAGATGGCATAGCATTTTCAGAGCCCATAAGTAGACAAAATCACCATCAATTCACGCAGGATGTAATAAAAACTCAATGTGTTAAAAAACAGGCCTAGCTGAGATTACTCTTCTTCAAAATGTGGAAGATTAATGTCAACAAAATCAATCACTTTACCCGGAATGCCAACATAACATAAGGTAAAGGTAAAGGTACCCCTGCTCATACGGGCCAGTCTTGACAGACTCTAGGGTTGTGCGCCCATCTCACTCTATAGGCCGGGGGCCAGCGCTTGTCCGCAGACACTTCCGGGTCACGTGGCCAGCGTGACAAGCTGCATCTGGCGAGCCAGCACAGCACACGGAAACGCCGTTTACCTTCCCGCCAGTAAGCGGTCCCTATTTATCTACTTGCACCTGGGGGTGCTTTCGAACTGCTAGGTTGGCAGGCGCTGGGACCGAACGACGGGAGCGCACCCCGCCGCGGGGATTCGAACCGCCAACCTTTCGATCGGCAAGCCCTAGGCGCTGAGGCTTTAACCCACAGCGCCACCCGAGTCCCCCAACATAACATAAATGGTGTCATTAATTTTGAAATGTCCCATAGAGTTTTACATTACTGACTTGGGGATATTTTTTCTTCATACTTTTCAAGATTAAATCTGTAGGGTAAAGTCACTGATAACCTGATCTTGACAAAATAGGCATGCACAACCCTCAGGAGCTCATCCTGAAATGCTTAACAGTGTCTAGGGAGTTGGATATTAATCACATTTCTTCTTTAATAATAATAAATAATAAGAATGTTATTTATACCCGACCCATCTGGCTGAGTTTCCCCAGCCACTCTGGGCAGCTTACAACACATCTAAAAACATAATAAAAACATCAATCCTTAAAAACTTCTCTAAACAGGGCTGCCTTCAGTTGTCTTATACATAGCTGTCAACGTTTCCCTTTTTTTAAGGGAAATTCCCTTATTCCAAATAGGATTTCTCGCAAGAATAGGGAAAAGTTGACAGCTATGGTCTTATAAAAGTCAGATAGTTGTTTATTTCCTTGACATCTGATGGGAGAGTGTTCCACAGGGCGGGCGCCACTACCAAGAATGCCCTCTGCCTGGTTCCCTGTAACTTCACTTCTCACAGTGAGGGAACCAGCAGAAGACCCTCGGAGGAGGACCTCAGTAGCTGAACTGAGAGATGGGGGTGGAGATGCTCCTTCGAGTATACTAGGCAGAGGAAGCTTAGGGCTTTAAAGGTCAGCACCAACACTTTGAATTGTGCTTGGAAACGTACTGGGAGCCAGTGAAGATCCTTTAGGACCAGTGTTATATGGTCCTGGCGGCTACTCCCAGTCACCAATTTAGGTGCCGCATTTGGATTAGTTGCAGTTTCCTAAAGAAATCTGAGTGGTTTGGAGCCCTGCAGAGTTTTACAACTGCTTTGTAAGCAGCACTTAAAAGTAGTTTCCCCATTTTGACATCACAGGAAACTCTGGTTTAAGAAACCAGGACATCTCCTCTGAAGCTCAACATATGGAAAGGGAAAGTATGGGAAGCAGGGTGGGGGAAGAACTCAAGCTCATTGCTTGCTCATACTCCAACAATCCATATTTTGTTGGATTGGGAGTGTTGCATAAGGACCAGGCCATAATCTAAAGAGGATGATTCTCAAAACCTTTAATAAAACATTCTTTACTCAGTCTTTTAGTTCTAAAAAAATAAAACTTTATAACCAGCTTGACTTGTTTTGTACAAGGAAGGAAAATTTCATTGTTTCCTGCATGTATGCTAATATTTAACTTGGCAGGGCAACCAAAGAACACCAAGATCTTCAAATGTTTCATACTCTAGAATACTCCAATTTTTGATGTTGCACTCAGGAAGTCAATGGACATTCAGCAGAAATAAGAAAAAGAATACAGGATGCAGGTCAAAATCATTCATCTAAGTGAAGTGAGAAGAGACACAAAATGGTCTAGCATCTTAGGGTAGAAGAGTGACATATTTATAATTTACTGCATGCCTTACTGCACTGATCATAGCTTTCACCTTTATTGTTGCCTCACATACTGTAGACTGCCAATATTATAATGATCAGAGGTGAGAGCTGCACTCCTATACCCACTTGTCTGCAAGTTAGCCCCGCTGAACTCAATGTAGACTTATGTCTAAGTATACATATATATGATTGCACTGTAAATATCACAAATTTCACCAGGGGTTCTACAAAAACTAGACAGCTCCTTCAAGTTGTCCCTACCTGATGCTAATCCAGTTAGTGTCACAACTAGCCATCCTGACCATGCATCATACAAACTCTTTGTCATCTCCCAGGCCGATTCTTTCTTCTTGCTATTGATCTGTAGAAACAAAATGTTACCTGGTATATTACAAATCTTTATTTGATTAACAAATTATACAACAAGTTTGTGTTCTGCTGCTGAGCTATGGCCCCTTTCTGAATTGTGTGGGACAGGATCCTGAACCTCGTCATGTTCTAATGCCAATTATAAAATGCTTTTTCAAGTTGTCAATCTGTGGCCAGCTGTCAGATGTTGGAGAAGTCAAACCCTTTGGCTACCAATGATGTCCTTAGACCTTTTGCTCCAAGGCTGAGGCCATTCACCCCCTAAGCAAAATTCCACCTTTCCTGTTCATTCCCCCCACCCCACTGCTTCTACTGTGTTGTCCCCCGCCCCCAGCAACAGCTTGATATAGAGGGAGGCAAGGGTTCCTACTTCTTATGCTCAGAAGAACACTCAAGAGAATAAAAAAAAATTTAAAATGATCCAGCAATGAATCATTCCAGTGTCAGCTACTACTGTGACTCAAAATTCAATTTGCACCAACACACTACAGATGACACCTCTCCTATACATTTACATAAATAACCATTAACCTAATCAAACAGTATGTAAAAGCAAAGTTGTTGTTGTTGTTGTTGTTTTTTAAAAAGCAGTGCCCTAGAGTTTTTACCCGTCTGTGTCTTTCTCTGTCCTTGCACTTCTCTCGCACCCAATCAATGGTGTGGAAGTCATCGTATGTTCCAACCCCAGGAATGGGCTCATCCAAGAGGTCCAGTAAATGTGTAGTACTGTTAATGCTTCCTCCATTTGTCATTGTATAATGAGTTCCTGCTGTGGAAAGAGAATTATTTATTTATCTTAGTTTCTGTACAAGAAGATGACTATCTATTTAACTTATGGCTGCCGACATTCTACACTTAAAGCAAATAAAATTCTTATTATATCATAGTCTGGATCTGAGATGATACAACACACTGCTCATCAGGAAAAATTCTGTGGGCTCATCCATGATTCAATGGCTGTATCAAGAGCATCTCAAACTTGTGTATCTACAACGTACCTCTTTCAACTGTCTATATAAGGCTTATTCTACTACTACAACTATTACTATTACTATTTCTTAAATTTCTATACTGCCCTTCATCCAAAGATCACAGGGCAGTTGACAATATAAAAACATAAAAAGGCCTAGGCCCTTCAACTCTTAAATATGATATCTGTATCTACAGTGCATGAACTGCCTTTTTTCACTGCTACAGAAAATAGGTTTCTACAACAGCTCCATCTGTGCACATCTCCACTTCATATGCCTCCCCAACGTCCCTATATTTGGCAGCAATGCAGGTAAGAAAGCATTCACCATGTCACCTGTGGTGAATGTATGCCTCTAGGAGCCCATACACACACCCAATTCCCAGTTAAGCTTCTTTTTGGTAGAAGAAAGCATGCAAGGCACAAACCCCTGCTGTGTTCTCACACCTGAGAAAATACCTCAAAGCTAACTTCCTGCACTTATTCTTTCTCCCTCCTACACTTAGAACAAGAATGTAGTTGCTACTCGTGTTGGGTCACTACACAAGCTTTACCAAATACTGCGCATTCTAGTTCCTTCCCGGTCTCCTGGAAGCATGGGGCAGGAAGAAGAGCCCTGGTAGTCAGAGTAGGGAGGAATCCGGAAAACACATGTCTGTGTTCATATTACTTATTTCTACTGTTGTAAGATTTGCCATGCCAAATTAGCCCACAGTATGAATCTAACAAGAGATAAGCTCTGCCTCAGCCACACCACCATAGTTTCAATGTTCAGCAACTAGATATCATCTAGATTAAATGGATCTATTTTCTGCATGGTTGTCTGGAAAAACCTGAACTCCAGATTCATTCTCAAGCAGACTGTGATTCTGAGTCCCCACTCACTTAACAGAACACCTCCACAACTTACTGAGGAGACAACAAGGAGAACTTCCAGGAATACTGCAACAAGGATTGAGCTTCAAACTCTTAAAGTGCATGTTTGCTAGCCTCTTAGTATGCTGGAAATAATGGGAAATATAGTTCCCATCTCCTTGGCAACTGCCACACATGCTTGACCCATACCCTTCTATAAAGTGTGTGTTGTGGTGGTGGGGGTTGGTGTGAACACTGTGGCAGGAACTGGAGGCAAATTACAGTACTTATTCATTTCACATCAGCAATAACTCTGGAGAGTCAGGTGTCTGATCCCAAATACAGTGGTACCTCAAGTTACAAATGTCTTAGGTTACAAATGCTTCAGGTTACAAACTCTGCTAAGCTGGAAGAGTTACCTCGAGTTGAGAAGTTTGCCCCAGGATGAGAATGGAAATCGTGTGCCTGCGGCGCAGCGGCAGCAAGAGGCCCCATTAGCGAAAGCACGCCTCTAGTTAAGAACAGTTTCAGGTTAAGAACGGACCTCTGGAACAAATTAAGTTCGTAACTAGAGGTACCACTGTAGATTTGTGGTGCCTAAAATTTGGTCTCTGAAGCCCCATTTCAGAGTTCACCTCAACCCTGACTGACAGCTGTAACCAATCTGTAAATGATATCACAAGGTCAAAAAAGATGGCTGTAAACAGCTCAAGTATATGTTTTAAATAAACAGAATGGCTGTACAAATTTTCAGGAAAACATATTCATGTAGACTAAAAATCCTAATCATTATGATCAGGCTGCAAATAGCAGAATTGTAACCCTGTAACAAGCAGTGTTTTCTTTGAACAAATGAGATCTATAAACAGATTTAGACATCTGTTGCAATGTCTCAACAGTACTGCATTAAATATGGCTCAGCTATGGCACAGGCACCAATCTTTTCCTGCCACGCATCTCAGTTACTCTGATCTAATGTTCTTACTCTGAGACAAGTCTCTTCTTCGGTGGAATATTGAGTAACTAATCCAAATATCATATGGAGGAAGTATTCCTATTTAACAGGTAAATCCTGATTGCTGCTTTCCAGCCAAATGGGATAACTAAGAGCTGCAACAATACCAAATTGCAGCTACTAAAATGCACAAGTCTGGATTCAAAATAATAAATTTCTGAAATATAATTTCTCTTCCCCCCTTACATTTCAGAATTTTAGCACAAGTGGCATCCACATTTGCAGCACAACTGTAAGTTCAAGAAATACGAATTATTAGGAAAATGTCCATTTAAAAATATTGCTCACATTTGCAGTTGTTTTAAAACGTGAAGGCAAATGAGTTAGTATGTGGTCAAACAGATTTCACAAACCCCCTCAATTCTAATTACAAATTTATAAGCAGATTATTTTTACTATACTCAAAAAAGATATCAGGGGGATTGAAAAAAGGTTGTCTTATCTCACAATTTGTTTTTGTGTTCTGTAATATCACTTATGTAAATATTTCCTCCTACTTCCCTGCATATTCTCCAGATCCACCCCTCTCCCCCAAAAACCATCCCACACAAATAATTGCCTTCCATTCACCACTATGCTATTAGCAATTCAGTATAGGTTGAGGAATGTTGTGAAAATGTCCTTGGGTCATGACTACACTATGAAAGTAGGTCACGCTGCAAGTATATTAACTAACAAGTTTCAAGTAACACTTTTAAAAACAGGAGTGAAGAGATATAGTTCAACACCTTCAGAAAACTGGGTTATTTCTGTTTTTGACCAACCACAGCTTGTTGTTGTTGTTTTGTCCAAACTGAGCAATATGTGGGCAATATTAATATGGTTGTTTCAAACAAGCCAACTTAAAACAATGGTTTATAAACCTATCTTGTTTCAACAGGCCATTGTTAAGAATAAACTCAGCTTACAGTTTGGGTGAAATAAACAATGGAAGCGGAAGCTTCCAACCTCATCCTCACAGCAAGGAGAAAGAGAAGTGAAATGGCCAGTAGGCTCGCCCTCATAAGCAATGGCAAAGCACATGAAAGGTTTCATACTTCAAGTGGTGCCCTAAAAGTTAAATAAATTCCCAAGAAATTGCCAGTGTTATAGTCTTTCTAGTTAGGGCAGGTAGAAGCCCAGCTGCTGACGAACAATCAGGAGCCTTAATTTCTGTACCCAAATGTTCCTTGGCAAACAATGCTGATCAGCTGATGGGCAGTGACAGCAAGTCTGTTGGAATTAGCTATGCTACAAAAGTCCCCATCAGGATCTCTCTAGTGTGCCTACCACTGCCAAAAGCAGGGCCTGAAGTCAGCACCAATCAGCAGACTGGGTTAGTTAAATAAAAAGCTAAGTTGCTGCAGCACATGGATAAATTTTCTGGTGGGATCCCAAAAGAGTAGACTAGCCTAGTGGGGAAGACTGAACAATGTTGAAATGTGACATGCACCCAGTTGTAGGGAAAAACTCATCCATTCCTTCTCAAAGGCCAATTAATGGTGGAATTATAAGTGTTGTCTACACTAGATAAATGGAGTATCACTAGAATATCACTCTACACTAGATACTGGAGTAGCAAAACATTATATTAAAATCCACTATTGTAAGCCTCAAAATGTTATAGCGTATTTAAAAAATGCTTGTTGAGCTATTAACAATATTTTTTACCTACCTGATGAGGCCTATGAATGTGCCGGCAAGTTTAAACATGGTGAAAACTCTGGTTTTAATACAGGAATATCATACCTTTCTTTTCAATTTTGGTGAAAACTACAGGTGCATCCTCCTTGACAAGCCTGAATTAAAGTATGCTTTCATTGCTTTGTTGAGTTCTGAGTGTCAGGGCAAAAGTTATTAAGATAATTCTGCCCCACTAAAGCATATGGTAGCAAGTACTGGCAAAATAATGTAGTGCATGGGCAGCTTAAATTTTGAGGCCAAATTTCACCAGCACTATAATGTTAGCAGAGGGAGACATGTAATGGATGCTATGATGCCTATTCATTTTGTTATGGAATATGGTAGTGTGGTGTGCTGACTAGACAAGGATTTGCCATCCTTTGAGGGATAATTCACACATTTGGAAATGTGAAAAAAAATGTGGACACCACCCACCTCATCTCACAATGACACAGCATGCAACTGTCAAACCACAAAAAAATTATTTCTTTCAATGTTCAAAAATATGATGCTATGCAGTTACTGTTTTGTAAACTACTCGGAGAATTTTTTAAAAATAATAAAGCACTATATAAATTTAGTTAAATAAAAATAAAACAAACATAGGATCTAGCTCAAATGTTGTGCACATTTTTGTTGTAATACTGTGAAATGCAACTGAATCTGCTGTATGCAGCTATCTGAACAGGTTGAAGTGCAGTGTACACCTTGGGTATGAATGGAAGCACATGTATAATAGAGAACTTCCCATTATATTATAATATTACTTTAAGGTTAACAGAACCTAATATTTTAATACAGCTAGTTAAGGCACTTCCTAGCTGTAGCTCGTGTTTATCTTCATTTTGGTTATAGCCTGCCCTAAACCTTTTGATTTGCAGGTTGCTATTATTTATACATTCAAAACTATTAGTGTGGCAAATAATAATAATAAAAAATAATAAAAAGAAAACCATCTAGATCAGTTTTAAAGCAACTAGGAGGTCACAACCACATTTGGAACAGCTTTTCTAGAACATGTGTTGCATACATAACCAAAGCAGCACATAATCTCAGCCTCTAGCATAAGATGACACTACCAAAACATTTATAAATCCAAATAACTGAGAATGCAGAAGATATGGTTCCCTTTACCCTATGAACAGCCCAATGCTTCTATGCAATCAAACTGCATAAGCGGTTTTCATTAAGAATTGCCCCCCCCCCCATTTTTGTTTTGTTCTTGGACTGTAGAAGCAATGGGGATGTAATTCGATTTTAAAGTAACTGTAGAATGTCAGTAGAATAGAATAGAATGGATTCTGACATATAGTACTGTGGCAAGAGAAAAACAGTACAAAGGCAAACTAAAGGAACCTGAGATCATGCATTCAATGCATCATTTATATTTAATAACTGAAGATTGCCATTCATGTCTACCAACTGCTAAGATGAAACTTGTTCAAGCCATGCTTGCTAACTGGATCTGCTATTTGTTATTATTAAACTCAACACAGTACTTTCTCGCAGTACTGTGCAATATTCAAGAAACCTGGAGGGTTGGATTTTCTGTTTTTCTAAAAGTTTGTTCCTGATTAAAGCAATGTAATATGTCATGTGACATTTAAAGAAGGAGAAATGGTAGGTCTACTTGCAGCAGAACAGGAAATAAAAGTATGGATAGATCTATTCTGGGAGCTTGAGATCCCATGTATCATTGTTACTGACCCAGGAAGGAGGGACTAGGAAACCATTAAAATGGATGTGGGAGAAACACTGATAAGTGAAGAGGAAGAGGCTCAGCATGTCAGACAGAGGCGTAGCACAGTAGATGGGCCACAACTGCCTGTTGTGGAATAGGGACATAAGGACACCCACGTTCAAATGGAGCCATTATTTTAGACTCAGAGAAGGTGGTGCAGAAAACCCTGGCACTGCTAGTGTCCCCAAAAAGCAAAGGACAGTCTTCCCTATGATTAAGCATGCCAGTACAAGAGAGACCAAAGAACAGTATTAGAAGAGCATACAGCTCCTTACAAACCATAATTATTCTTTCCCATATTCTTTGGGCAGTCAGCATGGCATTTCACTGAATTTGGCTTTTAAACACTATTCATTATACAGTTTAATGAAGAAACAGATTCAGGTATACCTTTTAGTCTATTGCTGCAAATACTAAGAGTCTTGAAGTACCACAATGTCCTTTGTTCATTTTAATTAGAGAAATCCTTTAACATCAACTAAATACACTTTCACATCAGATAAGTCAATAACCACTACAGGGAGACAGTTAGCTTCAACCATTAGCATTTGCTCCTTAGTATGGATGGTCCAACAGGTCACTGGTATAATGTTTGAAATATACGAGGAATGTCTAGCAACTAATGCAAGACTGTAAACTGCAAGAACTGGTAGCTCCATTAGCTTTGTAAAGGCTAATCATGCCTGCTGAAAATATATTGCAAAACCAACATAATCTAGCCTTGACTTATAAGAATCATTGGGATCAACAAAAGAAGCAATTTAAAGAGCACAAAAGAATTTTGTGTAACATAGATGTTAATCTCCAGATATAAGTGCAATACTGGGTATACAGTGACAGATCCAGGTGCATCCAAAGAAAAGGCCTTCCCACCCTTCCAGCTGAGGAACCGGATTTCTCTCCACCCATAAGCACTTTATACAGACATGAGTTTTATGACACTGCTTTTTATGACACCTGCAAAAGCTGAAATACAAGAAATTTCCTGGTCCTTTTCCAAAGACACTTATTTGAATAGATATATATATTATAACTTGCTTTGAAAGGCTATTTTTATAACTTCCCATTTCTTATGTTAATATCCATGTGACATTCACATGAACGATCTATTTAAAAAGTGGCTCAATAAAGATATAATTTTGCCAGTTGTGTTGGCTTAAATTTGAACCTTTGCAGGAAAGCTAATGAAGTGACTTATTTTTAATAGACATGGAATAACCAGTGGAAGAATAAACTTTAGTTGCTGCTAAAAGTATTCTTATTTTGAAAAGCCTACCCAAATGTTTAGAAAGCTGATGAGAGTTTTAATCCATTTTCAGTCTATTATTATTTTAACTTTTCCAGAGTCTTAAATTATTGTTGTCAATATTATTGTTTTGTCCTTTTTTGTGAACTGCTTTGAGTTTTTTTACAATCAAGCCGTGTATAAATTTTAAGAAATACATAATGAATAAACAAAGCTTTATTGAATTTTTCACTTCAAAATTGTGATAAAATTGCTGAATGTAGTTAAGATTACTAAAAAAAACTTGAGCAACAACTGGAGCTTCCTGAATGCCTTCCTTTCTTATTAACACTCCCTAAAACACCACCTGCCACGTTTACACTCCCTAAGAAGATCAGTTTCCTTAAAGCCTGTGTAAAGTTGCATACATGTTGTGCCAATCAGAGTCTTCTATAAGAAAAATGTGCTCAGTAGAGAAACACAGAGCACCTGACTGTGAGTGAATCATAAGATGGAATTTCTGACTTCAGATTTATGTTCTACTCACTTAAGGCAGGCTGCTTCTGTGCCTCACTGCAAAATTAATACACCTCAACAATCTGAAAGCTGTCCTCTTTATACATGTTGAATGCACCAGATCAGCACTTTGGACACCTCAAAACCCCTTTGCCAAAAAAACAATCACGAAGCCCCATTCTATGCATATTACTCAGAAGTAAGTTTCACTGGGGGAAGGGCCATAGCCAAGTGGTACAGCATCTGCTTTGCATGCAGAAGGTCCCAGGTTCAATCCCTGGCATCTCCTGGTAGGGTTGGGATAGAATCCTGTCTGAAATCTTGGACAGCCACTACCAGCCAGTATAAATAATTATGAGCTAGATGGACAAATTATCTTCCTGTGCTCTCATTATGTTCAATGGCACTTATTCCCAAGGAAATGAGCAAAGACTATAAGCTTAGTTTCAAAGAACATTTTTTGAAAATGGCCCATGTCAGTGTGTATATATTAAATTGTACAAGAGTACTCATTGAAATAATTATTTAAAAACCTCGTCAATTCAACATTTGGCAACCTATCACAAGCCCAAACAAGCTTCTATGGCACACAACCACAATATGATTAATTTATCACAGAAGTAACATAGTTGAAGACTAGCTCCAAGACTTATTGTACAAAGCGACAGACATCTTAGCTTCTGATACTTCAAGAAGAAACCTTAGAGAGGATTATGTACAAAGTGGCGCATGTTGAAGTAGTTACAACAATGCTGACTGGACAAACCCTTGCCTTGCTTACTTTTCTTCAGTAATGAAATCTAGTGCACAAAGACAAACCTGCCACAAATGCATTAAAATGTACTTTATGGAGATAAAGCTATTTCTTTAAATGTATTTTTTATTAAAGATTTCTTAGTTTACAAAAGTATGTGCAATGTCTCTTTTTTCAAGTTACATTTTCTACAGATCAGTTTCATTTGTCGAGACATTAGTGTTACATTAGGAAAAAAAGGGGGTAAAGAGGTGGAGGGAGCCATGGTGAGTGGGGGTGGAGTCAGGCGATGTTTCTATTTTACTTAATGTATGTGTGGGGTTTTGTGTCAGCTTCGCTTGCGAGGGTTCTCTTTACTATTCTCCTGTGTTCCTTTGGTGGTGAGAGAGGTTGGGGTTGGCCTAGGGTGTGGTTGTTTGTTTGTGATTGGCTGTGGTGAGCTTTGTTTTCATGCGTGAGTGGGGTGGGTGGGTGCTTTTGAATCAGGTTAGCCATATTGATTCGTATGCTGTTGGTGGATTTTTGTCGTTGTCTTGTTGGATTGTGTATGTGATAAAAGGGAGCCATACCGGGGTGAAGGCGTCTTCTTCCATTTGTCCCCATGTCAGTTTCAGTTTATTGGTTAGTTTTTCTAATAAGGCTGTTTCCCATACTATTTGGTACCATTGGTCCATGCTTACTCCTGACAGGTCTGATAAAGCTGCCATTTGTGAGTAGCCTAACCTCAAGCTCCCAAAACCCAATATCTGAAACAAAAAACATACTGACAACATTCTATTTTTAGTTCTGCGACGTACTTAGAGAGGCTCGAATGAAAATTATCTAGCTCGGTATATATAAATACAACTTCAGGACAAACTCAACTTTCAAGTAATAAACAATATTAAAAATTAATAATAGATTCTTAGCTGTAACAGTATTTACCCTGTATGCTTTAGTACACTTAGTGTCTTCATTACAAAACAAAACTCTGATTTAAATTACATTCAGACAGCCGCCCCCTGCATACATCCAGTTCTAGGATTCACTGATAAATGGGAGAGGAAGCAGTATGACAAAACAGAAACACAAACTTGTCTTCCGTTTTGCACAATACTTCCTTATAAATGTCTCCTTTAGTGTGTGTCTCCCATACTGATTCTACAAAATGCACGTCTGCCATTTGGACTAGTGGTGGTGAAAAGCATAGTTGCTGGATAATTTTCATTATGTTGGGTGTACTGATTCAGCACAGTCAATACCCCAAAACATCATGAAAACAGGCTATACCCCTAAAACGCCTGAAAGCACCTGCAATTTTCTCTGAACATGTACACATCTACATGGGGAAAAAAATAACGGACAGCCTATAATTGTGATACTCTTCCCTTAAAGGTATATAATTTATTGTGAATTGAAATGTAACAAATACAGCTATTATATTTTTAGATTAAAATGGCTGTTTTGAGTCATGCAGTAAATTCATTGCACCAAGCTTGCAGAATGCCATGAAGGAGTTAACTATAGGAGCACACACAGAAACTTCAAAGCCTAGTACAAACAGCATTCTCCTTTAAGTTCTCTCAAGAGAAGAAACAGCTTCCTTAATTAATTCTTGTCAGTCAAGCTATGAGCAGCCATTACTACAGAGCTTATTTCACGACTTACATAAAAGAGAAAGGTTGGGTTTTGCGCTCTTTAAGAATGCCAGATAGCGAAGATGGAGTCACCAGCCAATGTGATCTGAAGCAGAACTAATCCGTCAATTTTTTAAAAATGCTGCCAAAGGGCCAGTACTGCCTGTTTCCCCCCAGTATGAAACATATGGGGGGGGGGGGGCTTGACAAATCAGTGCAGCATTTAATAAGCAATTAATAACTCATCTCTAGATCTGAAAGCAACCTGCCACACACACACACGAGAAGGCATACAAGAAACTGAATCACAACATGAATCTGATATACCTCTTTTATGCAACTCTCTCAGTGGAATGCCGTCTCCTCCCCCATCGTACGGTAAATAAGGATCAGAAGATACTTCCATGAGTGTAATAGACAAACAGAGGGCTTCTAAGATCAGAACGACCGAGTCATTTCTTATAGAACAGCAGCGGGCTGGGAAGCTGCCATATTCGATCAGGATTTGGACTGTGTGCTGGCTTGTTGCAGCAACTCTGTTCTTCCACAATCGATGATGTCATCAAAGGGAAATTATTGCAGCCTGGTTGCTACTGGCTACAATCTAGGAGTGCTTAAAGGTGGAACGGCAGACTTAATCTAAAAAGCCTGCTATTTCTGAAGGTGACTACACTTGAAGTAAAACAGAATGAACTGGTTTAGGAGAATATAAACTAAACCCAGCTGCCCAAGCTAACACTAATGTAAAAATAGCAGCACTGAAAAGGCAGCCATGTTTGCCCTTGTGCTTTTTTATATACAAACCAAATACTTAAATTTAATTCCTCAAAAAAGAACAAAGTGGGATGGAGGAGAGAAGACTTATCTCACTCAATTCAGTGTCTTTTATTTTAAATGCACAGATCCATAACTAATATGACCAGTAATAAGAGCACAAAGCATACGAGTGGCTTAGAAACAGGAACATTTTATCATACCCAAAAAGGAGGGAGGGGAGAGTCTCTCAAATTACAGAGACAGATTTAATGCAGTTTAGCCTTTCTCGCGTCATTACATTCACTTCAACGACAGAAATGTTATTAAAAGCCTATATCGTTGGCACACTTAGAAATCCAACTGAAGCCCGTGAGATTTACTTCAAAGTAACTATATGCAGAACCAGGCTGCCTATTATCTTCCCATTTGTATCTCATTCAACATGGATTGCCATTTGGTTTGTGGACGTCCCAATACACTGAGTTAGCAAACTGCCACTGTTCTACAATAAAACAATCATATTGAAACACATAATGTAAGGATTCCTGGAGATTTAAGAATGAATTTGAATGCTGTTTAAAGTCTACTCTTCATCAGAAAGGCTGTATATAATACATGGTAACTGATTTTAGTGAAAATTTTGATTCTCTGGATATGGAGGTTTGACGCTAATTTTTTGTCCAGAAATAAATGCCAACACATTCTGACTTGTGAACATCAAAACAAGTGTTAATTTGCTCTGGGCAAATGCTAATACTTGTCCTGTTCTAGCTTCTGAAGCACAATCTTGCCCCGACACCCACAAATTGGTATAAAAGGTAAAGGGACCCCTAACCATTAGGTCCAGTCATGACTGACTCTGGGGTTGCGGGGCTCATCTCGCTTAATTGGCCGAGGGCGTCGGCGTACAGCTTCCGGGTCATGTGGCTAGCATGACTAAGCCGCTTCTGGCAAACCAGAGCAGCGCACGGAAACGCCATTTACCTTCCCGTCTGAGCGGTACCTATTTATCTACTTGCACTTTAACGTGCTTTCGAACTGCTAGGTTGGCAGGAGCAGGGACCGAGCAACGGGATTCGAACTGCCGACCTTCTGATTGGCAAGTCTAAATGTGTTAACTGTTATTGGCAATTTCAAAAACATAGCATTGAAATCTTCAGCCACGCTTTAACCTCCAGTCATTGCCTCCTGGATAAACCTGAATATAAGTAAATATTTACTTTATTTACATACTGCTCTTAATTTTTTTAAAAATCTCAAAGTGGTTTTTACACAATGGAACATTAAAACACAATGAAAACAACAAATACATTTATTACCTACCAATCTAACAAGTACAACTATGATCTACTTATAAGCATAGAGGAAACCAAACAGCAGAAGAGGAAACAAATCACACGATCAATAATACTTTAAAAAAACCACACACACTTGGCTGAAAATTTTACAGAGCACCAAAAGCCAGGAAAAATAGGCCACCTGTTGCATCTCCATGGAATTACATAGATGAAGTGCTACAACGCAGGAGATCCTATTAATTATCTCATGTAAAAGACACTGTTCTTCCTGTAGCTCTGGTACTGACAAAAGAGCATTCCCTGCCACATTTGTTTTCTTAATTCAATATATGGTGCTCCTACACATTGCGACAAGTTTTTAATTTCTCTGAGTGCAAAACAACAACACCACATATCTATGCATGATGGCAACAGTTTATGGTTGAACAATATAAAACTAGAATGCTGAAAAATAAAGAGACCATTGGGGAACCAGAAGTCTCCTTAGCAGCAAGTATCTCTTCCCCGCAGGTAAGCACCCATGCCCAGCATAATGATTCCCTTTCCAAACATGGCAGGGAACTCAGAGGAGAAAGGGATGTTTGTACTAAATGAGGGAAATCAACTCTGCACCCCTTCCCATTTTTCTGGCATGCCCCCAAAATAGGATAAAAGAGTTGGCATATCTCACTTTGCACATGAGATATCCCAGAAGAAAGAGCAAGACAAACAGCAGACACGTACACACAGACCCAGCATCAAATTTCCACCACAAAAGCAAGGGATCTGAGATCTGAAATACAGTGGTACCTCGGTTTTGAACAGCTTGGTTCCCAAACAACTCAGAACCCGAATGCTGCAAACCCGGAAGTAGGTGTTCCGGTTTTCGAACTTTGCCTCGGAAGCCGAACGTGCTCCTGAGCTTCTGTTTTCACTGTTGTGCAGCTCATTTGAGTCCCCCGCATAGTAATTAAGGCTTTTTTCATCCCATGTTACCCTTGAAAGGCAATTTTAAGCCCCCCCCCCATCATAATAAAGGTTTTTTTCATCCCGTTTGTATCCTTGAGCAGCTAATATAAGTTGTCGCCCCCCCACGCATCGTAATTAAAGCCTTCCATTTCTGATTGCAGTGTTCCGAGGTGATATTTGGCACTTTTGTTTTTGCTATTTTTTGCATTTTTGTTTGTGTGGCTTTTTCATTTTTGTGACTGTGGCCTGTTTTTCGTTTTATGATTGATTGATTGATTGATTGATTGAGTCTGCTGAAATGGATAAAAGCCCCCCATCCAAACAATGACTATTATCAGTGCAAGTAAGGGGGGGGGATTTTAATTTTTATCATCTACAATACTGTCTTATTTATTTTATAGTATAGAACATTGATTATTGCTTTCATTTTATGGATCAGTGGTCTTGTTGGATAGTAAAATTCATGTTAAATTGCTGTTTTAGTGGTTGTTTTTCAAAGTCTGGAACAGATTAATCTGTTTTGCATTACTTTCTATGGGAAAGTGCACCTTGGTTTTGGAACGTTTTGGTTTTGGAACAAACTTCCGGAACCGATTAAGTTTGAGAACCAAGGTACCACTGTACTGCTTCTCTTCCTAGTTAGTACATATGAGGAAGCTGGCTCTATTCCTCTCGATACAGAGAACAGAGATTGGCAGAAGGACAGTAAGGATATGACAAGGCTAGATGAAGCCCTGATGTGTTAAGGAAAGCATTTATGAAGAGTGATTTTGATGGACAAGTTAGCCAATGAACAGTGTGAAAAATAGTATTAAGTATCAGGAAAACTAGTACATCAAAATAGTGGCCTTTTTGACTGTCCATTCTAGGAGTGGGGAGGAAAGAGAGGCCTGATACTTACTGGAAAGTTTTGTAAGCTACTGCACTGCAACCTAATATATACTTAACACAGGAAAGATCCCCTTTCAAGTGTCTATTACTTAAATCAGGGATTGCCAATGCAGTGCCCGCTGGCACACATTTGCCCAGAGAAGTTTTCCCTGGGGCTTGTAGGGTCTCCTCCTACTGAAATTAAGACTTGAAAGAAGCATGTCATAGTAGTCAACAGAATAGGTTGCGATGCAGTGTGTGCAGTGCCCACAACAAGCCCAAGTAGGTTGTTGACCCCTGATTTAAATTACAACTGAAATTGCCAGTGTGTGCAGTTGTGAAGCAGCTGTTAAGAGTATCAAACTTTGTTATTAATAGTTACAGTTCTATTCCAGAGATTCAAGTCAACTATAACATTTTAAAAGTGTGGCACATATATGATGATCATAATCTTCAGGGGCATTATACTCCTTCACAAGTTTGGAAAGGTATTTACTAAGGGCTCAGATTTCTGCAACTAGTTCCTTCACTATATGAATGTTTGTGCCTTATTTGCTTAAACTAATTCATCTAAATCTATTGTTCTTTGACAAGCCCTGACCGATGTTCCATTATGTTCCTTGTTGATATTTCTAGGAATAAAAACAATTTAGCACAAACACAATGTCCTTCAACAAATTAACACATTGTATCTTTCCCTTTAAAGCTTTTCTTACTAAAGCTTAAAAAGAACAGATTTGCACATTTTCTTCCTGCAATTTATGGACAGCCAATTTAGTCATGGCAAGTCTCAGTATTCATCCGTTATTGTTCCCAAATAGCCTCAAGAAGCATCTGTGCTTCTTGAATCATGGAGTAATGTTAGTCATTAAGTTATGCCAACCACATTTAACGAAACTGTAAAAAAATTAAAACATGTTAGCTTTGAAAAGCTAATAATACAGGCAGCCCCATTTACACGTGTTCAATATGTACATGACCATGTATCGCACCAAACTCAGAAACATCATAAAGTCATCACTGAAACATCACGAAAAAGGTGAAATGGTGAAATGGTGAATTGCAGGCTTTTTCAATGGGTTTCAATTATATGCAATTTCACCGACGTATGAGGTGCCTCAAAACGTAACCCACACAAACGGGGGGCTGTCTGTACTGTTCATAACGCCAGTATTTCTTCAAACGAAGAAATATATTAGAAAGTCTTAAAATAGTATGTGGAGTGCTAAAACTAATCTAATGAGAAAGTCATTTTACAGTTCACAACATTCTGCAAGATACTATACTATATTAAAGTCTAATTCAGGTATTGCAAAACCATTGTTTTGTTGTTAGGGTTGTGCCTTTGGCTCATGTGCACTGTTCATCCCTGCACCATTCATCCTCCACCACCTCCTTGCTACTTACAGTTAAATTTTATCCTGCTCTTCCTATTATTGCTGTGTCCGAACTGGGCAAACTATAGTTACCATACCACACAAATCCAGTTGAAACCCTGGTGTAAGATTCAGCACAGCACAAACAGGCAATGGGGCCTCTCCTCCTCACTGCAGCTCCCACCCCTAAAGATGCCCTGGCAGACCCTCCTGAGCAGATCTGAGGGGGGAAAGAGGAATGGAGGGGAAGAAGAGAAACCAGGAGTCTGATTGCATAAAGAATTCTACAGTGCGAGCAGGCAGACATCAATGAACGTTGTCCATGGCTTCCAATTGGAGTTTGGAGGCAAGCTATGGTTTGCAGTACAACAGGAAGCAAGGATGGGAACTGAAGTGAATGAGCCCAAGGTAAGGCCTCAAATGCCAAACTATAGTTTGGCTATGACAACTGAACTGAGACATGAATTTTTGTTTTTATGCTCAGAACACCAAAAACATGTTGCAATGCCACACCACGAGGATCCTAAAAGCCCAATCTACCAGCATGTAAGTACAATGAATTAAAAAGAAATACCAGTGGTTTACTGACTTACCAATACATGCATCACCATCTAACAAATTGTCATCTTCAGAGGTCTGGAAGTCCATGATGACACCGGCTCCATCTAGAAGTTCTTCATCACTGCTTGCACTAGTTATGCTGTTGTAGCTATTTCGGTAGTAACCTCTATGGAACAACTGTTCAGACTCCATTTAGCTGCTTTAATTACCTGAAGAAGAAGAAATTCAAAGTTATAAAGCATTGCCCAAGTACACAATTCACATTAAAGTGAAGAATACGAAGATTTTTCTTGAAGTATTAGGAAAATTCATTATAGCTCAATGAAGGTGCAACTACCATAAATATAATTCAAAAGCAGCAGCAACTACCCATGTAAAAACACTCATGGTTTGTGTTTAATTCTGAAAACATGCATGCTTTTGAAGCCAACCTACAATCTCTATCATAGCACTATAATATTTATTTTTCATTATGAAAATATTATGCTTATGCTACCTCCTTTCTGAGATATGAACTTAAGCAGACATCAGTTAGATAGGATAATGTGACTTCAAAACTGAAGCATTTATTGATAGACAAAGGGAATAAGAAAGGACAACTCATGCAGTCAGTAGCTCAAAAAACAACCCTACAGCTTCCTATAAAGGCAACTATAAAAAGTAGGTAGCATATGACCAAGTCACACTCATAATAGACCCACCAAAATCAATGAACTTAAGTTTGTCAAGCCAATTTATTTCAATGGGTCTGCTCCACGTATAACTTAGTTGGCTATAATCTGTAGTTCCTTTTGTGGAATGGGATGGGTAGAAAGCATAGAAGAAATTAAGTGTGAGAAGAGCATGTGGGAGAAGAGGTAAAAGTGTGAATGAAAGGCAGTCTTTCTAATAACCCTGGAACATCCATTTTGCACCTCAGGTGATTATACAAATTCACCTTTTCATCACTGCATCTGTATACCTATGACAGGCTGCTTATCTTAATGATACATTGTACTATCTACTTCAATTAGACATAATGACTGGGACACCAAACTTGTACTAGCAGAAAACACTTCTTACAGGTCTTGGGGTGCTGCTCCAGAGGGCCCTTCAATCTAGAGGAAGAAGTTGAAAGTTTGATGTATGTGTGGAAAATACTGCACATGAAGCTGTGGATCACTTCTAGTTTACAGTATAATTGTCTATATACAAAACTTTTTTAAAAAAGCCAGTTTATAAAAAGCAGACTGTTAATGTTAAGCCTACGATAAACATGTAGGTTTCCTCATGCTGATCCAAAATTTATTCATTCAGAACTATTATTATTAATCATCTGATTTATATTCCAACCTTCCTCCCATACGTAAAGGGACCCCTAACCATTAGGTCCAGTCGTGGCCGACTCTGGGGCTGCGGCGCTCATCTTGCTTTATTGGCCGAGGGAGCCGGCGTACAGCTTCCGGGTCATGTGGCCAGCATGACTAAGCCGCTTCTGGCAAACCAGAGCAGTGCACGGAAATGCCGTTTACCTTCCCGCCGGAGCAGTACCTATTTATCTACTTGCACTTTGACGTGCTCCCAGGATTGCAGACAGAACATACTAAAACTTTTTTAATCTAAAAACAGTTCAAAAACTTCATTTTGACCAGTGATCAAGGCTTCTATGAACGGTGTCTTTTAGTCATCAAATGTCCGAGTAAATAGAAATGTTCTTAAATTTCTCTTGAAGGTAAACGATGAGGGAGACAGATGTACCTCACTCACAAAGGAGAGCATTTGCCAGAAAAGGCTCTGTCATGGATCAATACCAACCAGGCAGCCCCACATGGTGGCATGACCAACAAGTCTTCATCAAGATAGGGTACAAGCAGCTTGATACTGAGGAAGGTGCTCTTTTCAGTACTTGGGTCACAATACTGAGTCATTTACTGGCCAGTAACTTAGGTTACACAAGCACAGAATTTTAGTTTTAGTAAAGGGTACATACAAGCCATTTTAATCAAATTCATATAATAAAAATGAATAAAACTGCATAACTAATGTACAGGCGAACACAAGCCACAAAAAGCACAAATGCAATGATTTGATATCTCCGTGACAACTTTATATGTGCTGATATAGTTCTACATAAGCCAAAGATCCACTTCTAAATAAAGTGCAAGACCAAGGCAGGATAGTAAGTGTTTTAACTTCTACAGACATATAGTTAACAATTTAGGTAATACTTCAGACTGCTTTATGAAATCAAGAAAACTAGGTATTATATATCACAGAAATGGTTGTTTTACCTGTAAAACCGGGTTTTTTTGCTGAAAATATACCAAATTCAATGCCAGTGTTTTATGGTGCCTTCATTCACTATTCTTTGGTCTTGAAATTAAACTTTCAGTCTTCTTATATAGAATCACAACTCGTGCTCTGAAGTCATATGACTTTTAAGAACTATGGAACCATTATGAAAATTTGTTGTATCTTTGGCACGCCTAACAGTGGAACTACGGGAATGTACCATTGATGCAGGATAAATGGGAGGATTCACGGCAGGCGGAGAGGAGGGAATCCGCTCTCTGTGGCCATTTCTCTACCCGCCTATTTTATTTTATTTTTGCAGATATTCTCTTGAACAGCAAAGCAATGTGCAATCATTTTTACCCCAGCAAAAATTAAATGAGGGCCCCACTGGGGGCAGTGGAAGGAAGGAAGAAGAGAATGGCATGTGGAAGACAAAAGAGGTTCAAAACTATCTAAATGCCTTTATTCCTCCCTGGTTCCCTCCTTACAGTTGATCCACTTCTAGGAACTGCCCTCCAGAGATCCTGAAGGTGTTATACAGGGGGATATGGAAAAACTCAAATTACAATACTCCAACACTTTCATTAAAGCAGCTTTTTCTTAAGATTTATGGGTTGGAGCACTGGTTCCCAAACTTTTTTGGGCCACTGCCTACTTGGTTCCATAAATTCATCCCCAGTGCTCCCTACCCGACACTATAAAAGCATTATTCAGAATAGTGGCTTGCACAACCTGCAAAGGAACACAGTAATGGAACTCCCATGCAGAACATTCACCTTGCCTAGCTCCCAGACCTAGGGACAAACTACCCACAAGTCTTGTCAAGATTCAGTTTCAACTAATTAGCTTTAATCCAGCCCACCATGTGTTCAAGCACCAGGTTAGGACCTGTTCAGCCACACCCAACTCAGATGTCATAGAAAAATAAAGTTGGGTGTTATTCACACATTGGTGGCACCTTGCTCCAAACCCCTAATGACGACTCCAAATTAGTATTAATGACCTTCAGATTAGACTACAGTACTGCAATATGCTTTAAGTTTGAGACAGAAACTGCTACTACAAGCGAAATGCTGCTGCCAGAATACTGACTGGAACATGGCAATCAGACCATATTTCACCCATTTTGTTTGATCTACATTGGTTGCCAGTTATTTCTGGGGCCACTTCAATGGGTTTTTAATATTCAGTTGGAAGCCGCCCAGAGTGGCTGGGGAAACCCAGCCAGATGGGCGGGGTATAAATAATAAATTATTATTAAATTATTATTATTATAAAGCCTTAAGCGGTTTGGGACCTAGGCACTTAGAGGACTGCCTTCTAAGTGCTCCATTGTATCATCTGAGGTATCACTCTAGATCCATTGGTGATACGAGACCTGCAGGCAGCAACAAGGGCAGTCAATAAATCCAGAGTGGTGCCTTCAGTTTCCAAACTGGTAGAACTGGAAGAGTGGCGATCAACAGAATATAATGAGGATAAACATCTGAAATATAGGGTGGGTGGAACAAGGCGATGGATAGATTTAAAAGTAAGGACAAAATGTTTGTGGTGGTCACAGAAAGGGAAGCTCGTGAAAGGCTCTTGATATCATATAGAGCAACAAATAAAGAGGTGCCCCATCTCTCCTCTGCAGAGAGGGAGATGTTCTTGTATCACACAGAGCTTTTGTACAGGCAGAAACTTCATTTATTCCAAAACTCAGCAAGGACATTAAGTTTTCTGCAGAGAAGAATTGAAAAGAGAAGATCTATTTGTTCTTTGTCAACTTGTGTTGCAAGTCCATTTGGGATACATGAAGCTTAGCTTCCAATAAAAATATTTTAGGTAAACAAAAGCTCATTAAGTGAGTGAAACTTTCCCCAACCTGACGTTGACTAGATGTAATAGACTACAACAGGCGTCTGCCCTGACCAGAGTTATAGTCCAAAACATTTAAATGGCAGCAGGTTGGGGGGGAGGGGATCCAGCCGCCTCTGCGAGAGTTAGGATGAGACTTGTGAGAACTTCAGGCCTATGCAAGTGTATTTTTCCACCCGCCAACAAGTTAATGACAGCCATTGCTGAGGAGTACAAATCAACGCATACCGGTAATTGCCACATATTAATGTTGCAATACAAGCTGCCAAACATCAAGGCCACAGATTTGCTTGGGAGCACTACTTCCGTGTAGACATGTACACAAACCCATTCCAGAAGCAACTTAGCTTACAGTTGCCTATGTAACTTTGGTGATTCCAGAAGGGCACAGGACTTCTTTGCTCAGAAGGAAACCCCACTAGGGGGCCATGCAGCTGGAGGGCAGCACCACTGGGCCAACTTGAGGGGGAAGCCTTCCCTTTGGCAAGAGGCAGATTCCATCAATGGAAACGGGGGGGGGGGGGGGCGAGCGCAGGAAGGCGGCCTGGCCATTCTGCCCGCCCCATGGATACCCTTCGGGCCGATGGCAACGGCAGGATGCGGCAGGATGCTTCCTTTTCCCGGCCAGCGGAGAGGAGAGGAGCCTTCCAGAGGCGAGGGGTACCCAAGGGCTCAC